>NW_028175355.1:0-194062 GCF_965226575.1 Pagrus pagrus
AAGGACCTGCGGTACCTCTCCTTCACACACTTGGGATGAAGGAGTCTGTCGCTGATGGAGCTGCTCAGTGCGGTAACAGTGTCCTGCATGGAGTGGGAGTTGTTCTCCATCATTGATGATCATCCTCCTCTCTCCCACCACATGCACTGAGTCAAGGGGGCAGCTCAGGACAGAGCTGGCCCTCTTTATCAGCTTGTCCAGTCTCTTCCTGTCAGCAATGGAAATGCTGCTGCTCCAGCAAACCACTCCCAAAAAGATGGCTGATGCCACCACAGTATCGAAGAAGGTCTTGCGGAGAGCTCCCTGCACTCCAAAGGACCTCAGTCTTCTAAGCATATAGAGTCTACTCTGGCCTTTTTTGTAGAGAGCATCAGTGTTTACAGTCCAGTCCAGTTTATTGTTTGGGTGAACACCAAACAATAAAGAGAGAGTCCACTCTCTCAATGTCCATTCCCTGGATGTTCACGTGTGTCGGGAGGGAGTGGCTGCGCCTACGGAAATCCACCACCAGCTCCTTGGTTTTTGCCGCGTTGATTTGGAGGTGGTTCCGCTGGCACCAGTCCATAAAGTCCTTGCTCAGTTCTCTGTACTCCCTGTCATTGTCCTCTGAGATGAGGCCGACAATGGCAGAGTCGTCAGAAAACTTCTGGAGATGGTAGGTGGCTGAACTGAGTCTGAAGTCTGCAGTCTACAGGGTAAACAGGAAAGGAGCCAAAGCTGTTCCCTGTGGAGCCCCTGTGCTGCAGACCACCATGTCTGAGACACAGTCCTTTGACCTCACATACTGTGGACGATTGGTGAGGTAGTCTGTAATCCAGGATGTGAGGTGATGATCAACTCCTGTGAGCTCCAGCTTGTCCCACAGAAGCACAGGCTGGATGGTGTTGAAAGCAGTGGAGAAATCAAAGAACATGATCCTCACAGTGCTTCCAGGCTTCTCCAGGTGAGAAAGAGCTCTATGTTGGAGGAAGATGACGGCGTCAACCACCCCGAAGCCAAGATGGTAGGCAAACTGTAGCGGGTCCATCAATGGTTCCACCAGGGGGCGGAGATGGATGAGGACCAGCCGCTCCAGTGTCTTCATCAGGTGCGATGTCAGCGCCACTGGCCTGTAGCTGTTGAGGTCCTTCGGGTGCCCCGCCTTTAGCACCGGTACCACACAGGATGTTTTCCACAGTTGTGAAACTCTCCTCAGCTTCAGGCTCAGGTTGAAGACGTGCTCCATGACCCGGCACAGCTGGTCTGCACAGGACTTGAGGAGCCTGGAACTGATGCCGTCTGTACCCGCAGCTTTTCTCGCCTTTATCTTCCTGAGCTCTTTTCTTACCTGGTCTGTAGAGAGGGACAGATTGGAGCCAGGAGGCTGTATATTTGGAGGTGTGAGAGGAGGAGGTGTGGGAGAAGGTAGAGGTGTGGATGGGGCAGGAGATGCAGAAACAGTGGGGGTGGCTGTAAGCTGAGTGTTGGAGGAGGCAAGGGGGGGGGGGGGGGGGGGGAGTGGAGGGGTGAAGCCCTGGAGGTGTCGACGAGGGGAGCTGCAGCAGGAATGGCTTGGCCGGGGGATGGGTGGATGGCTGATCAAACCTATTGAGTATAGATTCAGGTCATTTACCCACTTCTGGTCCCCCAGAGCCTGGGAGTCTGGTTCTTTGTGGCCGGAGATTGTTTTGAGGCCTCTCCAGACTCTGCTGATGTTGCTCTGCTGCAGCTGGTCCTCCATCTTCTTCCTGAAGTGGTTCTTCCCCTCTCCAATCTTCCTCCTCAGCTCCCTCTGTACAGTCTTCAGCTCCTCTTTGTTGCCTGACTTAAAGACCCTATTCCTCTCATTAAGTAGAGCCTTTATGTCGGGGTTAATCCAGGGTTTGTTGTTGGAGAAGCACCGTACAGTCTTGGTGGGTACAGTGTTCTCCATGCAGAAGTTTATGTAGTCAGTGATGCAGTGTGTAAGGCTGTCGATGTCCTCCCCATGAGGATCACAGAGTTCCTCCCACACAGTCATCTCGAAACAGTCCCTCAGAGCCTCTTCAGTCTCCTCAGACCATCTTCTGACTGTGCGGGTCTCTGGTGTGGCAGGTGACATACTGGGTAAATTTGGGCAGAGTGGAGGAAGGAGAGGCATGGTTGAAGTCCCCAGAGATGAGGAGGAGGGCCTGTGGGTGCTGTGTCTGCAGCCTGCTCACAGCTGAGTGCAGGACATCACAGGCTGCGTCACCATTAGCAGAGGGGGGAATGTACACTGCTACCACCAGAACATGTGAAAATTCCCTGGGCAGATAGTACGGTCTCATGTTAACAGCTAGCAGCTCAATGTCCTTACAGCACAGCTGCTCTTTGATAGTGATGTGCCTGGGGTTACACCATCTATCGTTGACAATCACAGCCAGCCCCCCTCCTTTCTTCTTACCGCTCTCCCGTGTCCTGTCCGCGCGCCGCAAATTAAATCCCTCCAGAGAAACAGTTGTGTCCGGTGTTAGTGAGTTCAGCCATGTCTCCATAAACACCATGATGCTGCAATCACGATATTCCCTCAGGTGTCGGGTCAGCGCCGTTAATTCGTCCATCTTGTTGGGAAGAGATCTCACATTCCCCATAATGACAGACGGAAGGACGGGTCAGAAACGACTCTTCCTATGGCATTGAATTACGGCACGGGTCCCCCGTCTCCTCTTCTTCAACTCACAGGGAACGTCGGGTCTATCCTGGGGCAGCACCGCTGTGTTACGGAGGACTAACAGCTGATCCCGACTGTAAACAATAGGGCCGTGGCTGGGCATGGGGCCCTCCGGTAAAAAACAAAAAAAAAGACCAGAGCATAGGTGCACTGTTGTAACAGAAAACGAACACACAAAAAGAAATTAAGATTAGTAGCTAAAAACTGCTAAAAAAAAAAGTGAAAAAAACTCAAATTGAGCAGGAGCTGTTGCAACTGCTGCCACTCAGGGGCGGCGCGGTGATAGGTGTGAATGATTTCTCAAACCTGCAGTAGAACTCATTCAGCTCGTCGGCCAGTTGAAGACTCTCTGCAGTGTGGGGGGGAGGGTCTCCTGTAGTTGGTGACACCCTGCAGACCTCTCCACACTGATGCAGGGTTGTTGGCTGAAAACCTGTTTGTAATGCCTCTTTGCTCCTCTGACCTCCTTTGTCAGTGTGTTTCTGGCCTGGTTGTACAGGACTCAGTCCCCGCTTCTGTAGGCCTCCTCCTTGACCTGGCGAAGCTGCTTGAGTTTTGAACCAGTGAACCAGGGTTTATTGTTTTTGTATGTGCAGAAAGCTTTAGTCTGCACACACGTGTCCTCACAAAAGATAGTGTATGATGTCACAGTGTCAGTGAATTCATCCAGGTGGGAAGCTGCAGCCTCAAAAACATTCCAATCTGTGCAGTCAAAGCAGGCCTGTAGTTCCAGCTTTGCATCGGTGGTCCATCTCCTGACAGTCTTTACTATAGGCGTAGCAGATTTTAATTTCTGCCTGTAAGTTGGTAGAAGATGATCCCTGCAGTGATCAGAGCGCCCCAAGGCTGCGTGGGGGACAGAGCGATAGGCTTTCTTTAATGTTGAATAGCAGTGGTCTAGAGTGTTTGTGTCCCTGGTGGGACACTTAACATGCTGTCTATATTTAGGCAGGTCATGGCTGAGGTTTGCTCTGTTGAAATCCACCAGAACAATGTGCAGGGAGTCTGGATGTTTCTGCTCCATGTCCATTATCTGGTCAGCCAGGTGTTATAAAGCGTCACTAACACAGGCCTGAAGTGTCAGGCGGACTGACCTCCTCGTGGCCTTCAGGAAACCCGTGGCAATGTCTCTCAGCAGGGTTACCTGTAAAGTCCGTTCAGTTGTTAATCTGCCTGCTATTTCTTTCCTTTTTCATGGACAGGTGACAGAGAGGAGCTGAGGAGAGTGCAGCATGAACTCAGGGAGATGCTGAGGGGTGTAAAGACAGCTACAGGAGGAAGCTGGAGGCCAAACTCCAGCAGAGCAATGTGAGGGATGTGTGGACTGGGATGAAACAGATCACTGGATGTAAAGTGAAGGGCAACCAACCATCAGGCGGTCTGGAGAGAGCCTATGAGCTGAATGGCTTCTCTAGCAGGTTTAGCTTGCAGCCTTCCAGCCCCCCACTCACCCACACTGTTTACACCCCTCCCCCTCTCCTCCCTGTGGTGAGCTCTCCTGTGCAGCAGGTGAAGGAGCTGCGAGACCCTCTACAGTTTGCTTACCAGCCCAATCTGGGAGTTGACGACGCTGTCATCTATCTGCTGCATCACTCGCGTGGTGGCGCGTCGGGCTTTGATTGGGTGATAGTAGTGTGAGTAGTGGGTGTGATAGTAGGTGAGGTTTGGCACAATAGCAACAGAGGGCAGCAGCTCTGCAAGATAACATGAACCACACCAACCTGGTCTGAGGGCTTGATAGATGCGTTGGCCGCAGACCCACATGTGCTGGCGCAGTGAGCCGAAACCGTCGCTGGAGGGCATGGCGATGACAGGATTGTCATCACCGGTGCGGTTCAGGCTTGTGGTGCCCGTCAGGTTGAGTCGTCCTACGTACGGAAATCTGTCTTTGCACTCTGAGGCCCGGGCATGTTCCCAGACCTTGCCGCATGTGGCTGTGACGTGTTGCTCACATGCAGACTCGCCCAAATAGTGATCACGTAATGTGTGAAATTTTCTGACAAAACACACTTCACCTTTCTTCCGTGTCGGGTTGGTGGTCATGACGGCGTCATACAACCCCCGCAGGGCGTGTGTCATGTTATGGAAGCGTGCCACAGAGCCCTTGTAGTCGATGATGCTGATGTTGATCGCGCTGAACCAGTCCTGGGGGTCCCAATGACTCGGCTGGTGGCCCCCAGGATTCTTGTGAATGCCATCATTGCCCCCAAGGTTTCAGAGACATTCAGGGGCCATGGTTTCGCTGGGATGGCGGTGCCCACCCCATGTGGGAGCTGTGTGCAGACGTAGCAGCTGTTGTTGGTTATACATCTCACCGCAGTTGTGACGACTTGGTACCAGGCGTTGTCCTCCGGTTTGGTGACAGGAAGGGGGTAGTTGGTGTTGAGTTGTATGCGTCTTTTACATCTGTCGTTGTGGCTCCGGCTGTCCTCTGGAGTGTTGGGCAGCGTCAGCACCAATGGCAGGGCGGCGACAGCAGCCAGCAGGAGCAGGTAGCACATACCTCTCCTCCAGCTGTGTCGCTTCGTCGTCGTCTGGTCGGTCGGGCGGTCGCATCCTACTGGGGGGGGTGCGCTCTGCGAGGCGTCGTCCACTGGCCGGGAACCGTTTGCAGTGGCTGGCGTGGACCAATGTGGCTCTCTCTGTGATTTTTACTGCAGTCTCTGTGGTCAGGAGCACCTGGAACGGTCCGTTCCATCTCCGGGCTTTCCAGTTCTTTCTCCTTAAGTCTTGGATGACGACCCAGTCCCCCGGCTCCAAGTTGTGCAGCTTTTGGTCTGTGGAGACGGGAAGGGCGCTTTTGACCTGTTTGTGGATATCAGAGAGAACAGAGGACAGGTTTGCACAATGACGCAGCATTTCATCTTCGCATTGCCCTATTCCCGGGAGCTGTCTTGTGCCGGGCCCAATCCCGGTGTGGAGAGGTATACCAAACAGTATTTCAAATGGGCTGAGGTTGTTTTTAGTTCTAACTCTAGCTCTCATTTGCATTAGAACAACTGGCAATGCTTTGGTCCAAGGCAGACCTGCCTCATCACAACATTTAGCAAGTTTGTTTTTCAAGGTGCCATTCTCTCTTTCTACGCCCCCCCCCGCTTGCCGGGTGATAGGCGCAGTGCTGTTTTAGGTCAAAACCTAAGTAGTCGACGCTTTTCAGGGCTGCGCTAATGAAAGGAGTGCCATTATAACTTGAAATTCTCGCTGGAATTCCCCATCGTGGAATAATTTCAGTGATTAGCGCTTTAGCAACTGCTGCTTCATCCTGTTTGGATGTAGGAAAAGCCTCAACCCATTTGGAAAACATGTCGACCACCACAAGACAGTATTTCTTCCCTTGGCTCGGTGAAATCCATCTGTAAATGATTAAAAGGTCTGTCTGGAGGTGGGCGAGTGCTCTGTGTCGTTTGGATGCCTCTGCCCACATTGTTTGTAGCACAAATCACACATTTTTTGCAAAAAATTTGGGAGAAGTTTGTGAAGCCTTTAGTGAACCAATATCTTTGTATCTCACTCATCATTCCCCCTTTTGACACATGGTCACGCCCGTGTGTCAACTTAGCGTAGTGAGGAAACAAATACTTTCGTAAACAAGGCTTGTTGTTTGGACCATACCAAACTTTCTCGTTCACAGTGCAGCCTGCTTTTCTCCAGGCATTTATTTCCTCTGGAGTGGCTCTCGCTTGTAGTTCCTGTAAATCTGCAAAAGGTGTCAGTGGGGAGGAAGCCATAACAACACATTGTTTTGTTAGTGGCTGCTTTGCAGCCGATTTGGCAGCTGCGTCTGCTCTTGCGTTTCCCTGTGAAATCGGGTCAGATTTGCTAGTGTGAGCTTCACATTTGCAGATAGCGATTTTCTGTGGGAGCAGCAAAGCATCGAGGAGGAAGGCAACCAGTGTGTGATGTGCGATTGCTTTTCCTGAGGCTGTCAGGAATTTCCTGTTTGCCCAAATTTGGCCAAATGAATGACAAACTCCCCAAGCATAGCGGCTGTCTGTGAAAATGTTTACTGATTTATCTTTAGCCAATATGCATGCTTTAGTCAAGGCCTAAAGCTCTGTAGCTTGGGCGGAATAGTTTGAGGGGAGAGCTTCAGCTAGAACAGTGTCATGAAGTGTTGTAACTGCAAAACCTGCTTGATTCTGGCCTGTTTCTGGGTTCCTTGATGCTGAGCCGTCCACAAACAGCTCCATGTCTGCATTTTGAAGCTGCACTTCCTGCAAATCAGATCTGGGAGAACAGATTTCGTCAATGATCGCCACACAGTCATGTGGTGATCCATCATCTGCTGTGGGGAGAAGAGTGGCAGGCTTAAGAACTGTACATCGCTTTACAGTAATGTTTGGGAGTTCTAACAAAATGGTGTTATATCTTAGCCACCTAGCAGCTGAGAGGTGTGATGTTTTCTGCTCAAGCAGAATCAATGCTACAGCATGGGGTACCAACAGTGTTAAGTCAGAATATCCCACAATGTCTCGTGAGGCCATGACTGCTTTCTCTGCAGAAGCCACAGCTCTGAGGCAGGCAGGCAGGCCTGCTGCCACTGAGTCAAGTTTAGATGAAAAGTATGCTACAGGTCTGTTGCGCCCCCGTGGTTTTGTAGCAAAACAGAGGTCATGTATCCACCCTTTTCGTCGACAGTCTGGGTGAAAGGTGAACAGTCAGGCAGGCCCAAAGTCGGGGGAGCCTGCAAGGCTAGTTTCAAGTCAGTGATGGCTTTATCAGCCTCAGTCGTCCATTCAACCTTATCATTTGCAGCGAGGCCTTTCCCATGAGCGATTGCCACCAGTGGTGCCTCTATCTCTACATAGTTAAGGTATGACGTCATGCCCAAGAAGCTCATTACCTGTTTCTTGGTGAGAGGCCTCGGAATAGACTGAATTGCAGCTATTCTGGAGGGGGAGAGTGTCTTCCCCTCCCTTGTGATCACGTGTCCTAGAAAAACAACTTCCTCACAGGCAAATTGCAGTTTTGACAGGCTGGCCTTCTGACTGTTATCTGCCAGATGGCAGAGAAGGGCCACGGTGTCTGCTGTGCAGGCCTCCCTTGTGGGAGAACACAGCAATAGATCATCCACGTAAGTCAACAAACGGGGCTTATTCTTATACTGTGGATTTCTTCTTATCCTTTCCTCTTCCAGACACAATTTCGGTTCGCTTCTTGTAGGACACTGCTGGTCACATGACACGACATCGATACACAGATGATGTCTGAGAAGTGAACGGTGTAAGACCCTTGAAACTTTTCAAAACGCCGATTTTAGAAATGGACTGAGCTAGTTGCCAACTAGTAACTAGCCGCTGAGCTAACAGCTGACTTGGCTAACGTTAACAGCGTTAAAAAAAACAATAATAATAACTAGCGCAACCGGACAATAAATGGGGCCGAAGAAGGTACCAGAGGTCGACGACATAACAAAGTCGCTCGACTTCCTATCTGAAGAAATTTCCGCTGTCAGGCTGGAGCAGAAGGGAGTCTTGACACTGGTGGAGGAGGTGAAAGCCCTTCGCATCCAGAATGAGGAGAAGGATAGGAAAATCGCCTTCCTTGAGAACAGAGTTGCCGACCTGGAGCAATACACCAGGATGAACGACATCATCATCACTGGGCTCGATATAAAACCCCGGTCATACGCTCCTGCAGTGGCCACCAACGGGGAAGAGCCCGGGGACCTGGACCTGGATGTTAACTCCACGATACAACAGGTGGCCGCATTTCTGCAGACCAGAGGCATAGAACTGGACTGTGGGAACATCGAGGCTTGCCACACTCAGCCCAGAAGAAGCGTGAAAGAAAAACCAGCTGTCATCATGAAGTTTGTAAACAGAAAACTCAAGATTGCACTGCTGAAACAGGGGAGGAAACTAAAAGGGACAAACGTATTCATCAACGAGCACCTGACCAAACACAATGCAGACATCGCCAAACAAGCACGCTACCTGAAGAAACAGAAAAGAATTCAACATACCTGGATTACAAACTGCAAAATATTCATTTAACTAAACGGAACACCGGAAGAGGCAAAAGTACTGATGGTCAAAAGTATCAACGACCTGGAAAAATACAAATGATCAACATGGGCTGGACTGGACTGTAAGGTAACAAACACAGCATGATGCACAATGAAAGAACTCACTCATTTAGTCTTGGAGACAACAGTAACACAACAAAGATGATCAATGAACATGATAACCCTGAACTACAAACATTTCAATATACGGAACACAATTTACTGGATATGGAACATGACATAGACCCGGACAACTACTTCTTCAACGCCATCAATAATAACTGCTGCTATTACACTGATGAACAATATAACCAAATCAATAAGGATGGGAAACTATCAATTATACACATTGATAGCAGGGGTCTGTATGCAAATTTTGCAAGTATCAAGGATTACGTGAATCAGTTTAAACAATCATTCAACATTGTTGCAATCTCTGAAACATGGATTAATGCAGAAAAAGGGGTGGACTTTGAACTGGAAGGTTTTGAGTTTGTGCATATGGATCGACAAAATAAAGGTGGAGGAGGAGTCGCAATATATGTGGACAAAAACATTAACTTCAAGGTGTTGGAAAGTATGTCAATGGTTGTGGACAACATGCTTGAATGCATATCAATTGAACTGTACAAAGAAAAAAATAGACCAGTAATCATTAGTTGTATATATAGGACACCGGGCTCAAATATTGAGCTGTTCAAGGAATGGATGGAGGAAATGTTCACAAATAAGAGTCATAAAACAATTTTCATCTGTGGAGACTTCAATATTGATCTCCTTAATCCAAATAAACACAAAGTGACTGATGATTTTATTAGCACAATATATAGTATGAGCCTATACCCAAAAATCACCAGACCCAGCAGGATAACTGCCCACTGTGCAACTCTGATAGATAATATATTCACAAATGACATTGTTCACAATACTATAAGCGGGCTACTCATCAGTGACATCAGTGACCATCTGCCAGTTTTTACAGTGTATGACTACAAGACAAATCTACCTGACAATAAAACTGTATACAGGAGAGTGAGAACAGAAGAATCAATAACAGCATTCAAAAATGACCTAATGGTGAAAAACTGGGATATTGTATACAATAGCAATAATATAAATAGTGCATATGATGAATTTTTAAAAATATTTAAAATACTATATGATAAAAACTTTCCTGTAGAAAAAATTAATAGGAAACTAAAATATGCTGATCATCCCTGGATCACAAAGGGTTTGCAGAATGCCTGCAAAAAGAAAAATATACTGTACAGAGAATATATGAGACAGAGAACCAAGGAGGCAGAACAAAAATATAAAAAATATAAAAACAAGTTAACTGATAAGAATAGCTAGGAAAGAATACTATAGCAAACTATTAGATGATAACAAGAATAACATTAAAGGTATATGGAACATACTGAACACTGTAATAAAAAATAGCTCTAAACAATTAAGTTATCCTAAGTATTTTCTTATCAATAACACTGAAAAGTACGATACGAATGAAGTAGTTAATAGCTTTAATAAATTTTTTGTTAGTGTTGGACCTGACCTAGCAGAACAAATCCCAGATCCAGTAACATCTGAGGAGCAGAGTGACAGTTTAATAGACCGGAATCTGAGTTCAATGTTCCTCACACCAGTGGATGAGAAAGAAATTATAAATACTGTTACCAAATGTGCAAATAAGACATCTAAGGACTGTGATGATATTGATATGACTGTTGTGAAAAGAGTGACTGAGGGGATTTCAAAACCATTAACATACATCTGTAACCTATCATTTCAAACGGGTACATTTCCAGACAAAATGAAAATAGCAAAGGTCATACCTCTGTACAAAACTGGGAACAAACACCAATTCACAAACTACAGTCCTGTGTCATTACTATCTCAATTCTCTAAAATTCTAGAAAAACTTTTTAATAACCGACTGGACAATTTCATAAATAAACACAAATTACTCACTGAAAGTCAATATGGATTTAGATCCAACAGAGCAACATCACTGGCATGAATCGATTCAGTTGAGGAAATTACAAATTCAATAGACCAAAAAGAGTATACAGTTGGGATATTCATAGACCTACAAAAAGCTTTTGACACAATAAACCATGATATATTATTCAAGAAACTAGACCGGTATGGCATCAGGGGAAAAGCATTAGAGTGTATCAAGAGCTACTTATCTAAAAGAAAGCAGTTTGTGAAATTGGGTGATACTTGTTCAAAGTGTTTGGACATTACCTGTGGCGTCCCTCAGGGGTCAGTGTTGGGCCCCAAACTCTTTATACTTTATATCAATGATATATTCAAGGTATCAAAAGTTTTGAAGTTGGTTTTGTTTGCGGATGACACAAATATTTTTTGTTCTGGCAGTGATCCACAAATTTTAACACAAGTGATTAATACTGAATTGAATAAATTAAAAACCTGAGCAAAACAAGAATAATATTTTTTAGCAATCACAGAACTAATGTACAACTGGAGATACAATTAGATGGTGTTAGTATTGAAAGAGTAAATGAAATCAAATTTTTAGGGGTGATCATAGATGACAAGATTAGTTGGAAATCACAAATTAAACATGTACAAACCAAAATGTCAAGATGCATCGCTGTATTAAATAAAGCAAAACAGGCACTGGATCATAAATCACTCCGTACTCTATATTGTACATTAGTTCTTCCATACCTCATTTACTGTGTAGAAGTCTGGGGCAATAACTACATGACTACAATACGTCCACTTCTAATTTGACAAAAGAAAGTTATACGGATCATTCATGGGGCAGGATACAGGGATCACACAAACTCACTATTCTTACAGTCAAAACTCATAAAATTCAAAGACATTGTGGATTTTCATACAGCAAAAGTATTATTCAAAGCAAAAAATAATCTGCTACCAGAAACTATTCACTGGAAGGGAAGAGGGTTATAATTTAAGGGGAAAATTTAAATTCAAAATACTGAAGGCACGTACAACAGGAAAAACTTTTTGTGTTTCAATTTGTGGGGTTAAATTATGGAACAGTCTGGAGGGGACGCTCAGGGAATGTCCAAACATAAACCAGTTTTAAAAAAAAATATAAGGAGATGATTTTTACAAGGTACAGAAATGAGAAGGGTGTTTGATTATCACTGGGTGTATATTGTTTATTTATTTTGTTATTTATTTATCTTTGTGTTATCTTCAGTATGTGTATGTCATATGTATGTGTGTATGTATGTATGTATGTATGTATGTATGTATATATATATATGTGTATTTATATATATGTGTGTGTGTATGTATGTGTATGTATGTTTATATATGTATATTGCACTCTGTGTCATCTTCAGTATGTGTGTGTATGCTATATATTATAATAATATAAAGAATAATATATTATAATATTTTATATTTTATTAGGATAAATATTTTTGTAATAGATTTATGTTTTGTCAGATATAGAACAAAGGAAATTGACAAATGGAAGTTATTATTATTGTTATTATTATTATATTGATAGAAGTCAAAGTATTTCAGTGGTATTATTTATTAAAAGGGGGTGGAATAAAATAAGTTTATACTTCCTCCCACTCCTTTTCGGATATGTAAACAGAATTTATAGTTACTTTGCTATACTTTATTTTCAATTTTTATTTTTTATTTTTTACTTTCTCTGATGATGATAATTTTGTTTTTTACATGTTCGAAATAAACTATCTAAACTAAACTATCTAAACTAAACAAATTATATATCAAAACGTGCATCTTGATCGGGATCGGTGTGCTATTGCTTTTCTTCACAGAATACGAATTTCGAATTTCAAATACGAATCTCATCATAATGTACACACTCCGGCAGTAGCCCCCGTGGCCCTTTCAAAATTTCCCCAGAGGAAATTTTCTAGTTACTTTAATTATCTGGGTGTAAGTTTATGCTTTCTTTACTTTATAAAATAATATTTCCCACATTCCTGGGTAAATTCGTAAATTTGGTTTCCTTTTATTCTTGTTTATCTTATGCAAACAATGAATCGATCCATAATGTCATGATTTGGTCGTTTTGATCTTCTGTTTAATAAACATATTTAAGTTTTTTATTCTTGCATTTGGGTCCTGTTCCATTGTGTTTCCTTAATCGGACATGACACATCATCTCAACTGAACCCTGAATTTTGTAACCTATTGCACAACTAAGATGATACACTGATTTTTACAAATTGTATATTTTCTCTTCCTGTGACAAAAAATAAAAATAAAGTGACATTTTAAGTTACATTTTAAAAAATTTCAGACCAGTAAAATCTGCAAAAGTAATTCCTGCTGTTCTTATATCTTCATGCTGTGATCTATCAGGGAAAAATCAGCTAATAAAAACAACAATTTAAAACCCAGCCTGTTTAAAGGGAGCCTGGGTATATTTAAATGCAAGTAACAGGTTGTAAAATGTTATTTAAGCTATTTTAAGCATGTTTTAGCTAAGCTTATTTAAGTAAAACATGCTAATGAATACTAATAAAGTGCAACAAAAACAACAAGCAGTCATTCATTGCCCAGACAGCACAGATATCCAACATGTCAGTATTTTTGGTTTTTACGTGATTGCTGGTTGCTGCAACACCTCCGTCCATGATTCCTCCTGAACCTTTGCTCTCTTCGTGCCCTTCACGCACAGAGGACATGGGACTGCTCTGATTGGCTGAAAAGTCAATGACTGCACTGATTGGCTGCTCCAGTGTGTTAGTGATGTTGATGTTGCTAAATCTGCACAGGTTTTGAAAGATTTCCGCTCTTCTCCAGGTAAGAATCAATTTCTGGTTTGTAGCCCACTTTCTGTTTCCTCTTTCTGTTACATTGCTGTAATTGCTGTTACACCACACTTTTAGTCTTTTTCTAGCTAAAATGTTGTTCAGATGTGGATTTGTGGCCCACTTTGGTCTCTTTTGTAGATAAAGTTTTATTTTAGTTTGAAATCTCCGAGCTACAATTGGCGGAGGTGGAGGTAAAAGTTCTGCGAGTGAATCTGTCCATTTTGCCTGTATAGTAATAACTAAGGACCCACTTTTGCAGTAAAAGATTAAAAATTGTAAAAAGTCTGAGACAATGTAATTGGCTTTTAAGGAGCACACTACTGTAATATTATAGAGCTGTGGCAATTACGAACCCAACTTACTGTAAAGCTGTCTCTCCATATTTAACATTGGTCAAATAGATCTCATTTGACATATTCAATAAAAAATGAATTACATCATTTACAGAATATGCTTTGGAATATTTTAAATACTTTGTGTATTTATTACCACTCCCCCTGGGATTATGTGGACTTTTGGTGATTGTTGTAGCTTAAAATTTTGTGGATTTTTTTCAAAAAAATGTGTTGAAAGTTCTGATATTTGTAGACTATATTTCCTTTACATCACAGGAGAAAGGGTATTTTAAACAATCTCACATTCTTGTAATCAACACCATATGACATGAAAATTATATTGTGTATGTATGGGGTCTGGGGGCTAAGAGGATATCTTTCACTCTCTGACTCTGTCTCTCAGCCAAACTGGTGTGAGGAGGTCTAATATGTTGCAACAGATCAGTTTTCTTGCACCATGTTTAACATGTATGTTCCCATATACAGTCCTGCCCTAACCGTAACCCTAATGTTTTACAGTGAAACCCAGGCAGTGCAAACTGAATCTGCAGCCCACCAATCCAAGTACGTCATTATGCTTGTGCATCAACATTGCTGCCTCCCAGGATGTTTCACCGTGCTATGGACTGTTGCCATGATGATATTATGCGCTCTTACCCCAGAACAAGCTTATTCTCTAAAAATAACATCTGACAATGGTCTCTATTATGGAGCTAGAGATAGAAATGTGTCTCTTAACTGTCAGTTCACCCTTGATTCTGAGGATTTGGAAAATTTGGACATCGAGTGGAGCATTGTGCCACCAATCAGGCAGGGAGATGAAAAACATATACTCCGGTATACTCAAAGTACCATTCATAATAAGTTATATGCCCCTTTAAAGAACAGGATCTACTTTACATCTCCTGAGCCCCAAGACGGTGATGCTTCTCTAAGCATCACTGACCTTAAGCTTACAGATTCTGGAACGTACCAATGTAAGGTGAGAAAGTCAGCTAGAGAACAGATTAAATACATGTTTCTGTTTGTAGTGGAGAGGCCAGACAAGCCGGTATGTTACATGGATGGTGAAGCTGTGTTAGGTACAAATATAAGGCTCAGATGCAAATCCTCACAAGGCACTCCACCACTTAAGTACAGATGGAAAAAGCGAAGCGGAAACCGGATGCTGCGTCCGGACGCTTTTGTTGATGCTCAAAGAGGGGACTTATACTTGGATCAGATCACAGAGAGGGACTCTGGAGCCTACCGCTGTACCGTCCAGAACCGTGTGGGTATGGAAAAGTGTGAGCTTATACTCAATATCACATCTCCATCAATAGTGACTGAGGGACATGGACCTATAGCAGGAACTACAGCTGGAATTACAGCAGGAGTGGATATTGAAGACTTTGAACCTATACTCAATATCACATCTCCATCAACAGTGATTGACGGACATGGACCTATAGCAGGAACTACAGCTGGAATTACAGCAGGAGTGGGTTTTGAAGACTGTGAGCCTGTACTCAATATCACATCTCCATCAACAGTGATTGACGGACATGGACCTACAGCAGGAACTACAGCAGGAGCTGTTGTTGCTGTGATTGTGCTCATCACTGTAACGCTCACCCCAGTCATTTACTACTGCCACAGAAAAAGACATGGAAGGTTAAGGAGGATTCCATGGGCTCAGAGAAACTCATACATCCATATGCCCATAAGACTAGAACAGGTAAGGAAGGTTCAGCTAAAGAAATCTGCATATGTAAGAGTGTTTTGGTCTTTTGTGCCAACAGAATATTCTTTTATACTGCGCTCATCATTACAGCTCAGGTGTGAGGAAGAAGAACACCTGTATGAGGTAATGGAGACTACCGACCCTGTGAGTAGCTGACATATTCATGTCTCTGTTTTATGATTAACTGCATGCTGTTTAGGATGCTGTATATCACTGTAAACTCTGGAGTCATCTAGTCATTAAGGAGCAAAACCAGTAGTTAGTATACATTTCATAGTGTGGCAGCTGGAAATATTGTTTCATACTGCGCTCATCATTGCAGCTCAGGTGTGAGGAAGAAGAAAACGTGTATGAGGGAATGGAGACTACCGACCCTGTGAGTAGCTGACATACTCATGTCTCTGTTTTATGATTAACTGCATGCTGTTTAGGATGCTGTATATCACTGTAACCTCTGGAGTCATCTAGTCATCAAGGAGCAAAACCTGTAGTTAGTTTACATTTCATAGTGTGGCAGCTGGAAACCTTTGAATGTAATTCTGGGACCATCTCAGCATTTAAAATGTGAGTAAAACCCCAACATCTATCTATCTATCTATCTATCTATCTATCCTTGAATACAAAAATCCCATGATTTGTCTCCAGTTGCTGTCCTCCTCTGCAGAGGACAATGAGAAGAATGCATCTATTGAGGAGGGTCTGACAGCCTGTATTGAAGCCAAGGCGAGGAGTATTAAGCTTGGTTTAGCGATGTGTGCAGACAGTATAGTTATTTTTTAGAGGATTTCTGTCCATGACCTCTAAATCACAAAATCTCCTCTGTAGGATTTGTGCTCCTCACAGATAGAAAAATCAGAGGACAATGGATCCATGGGAAACAGAGATCAGGCTGAGACTGAAGGACCGGTGAGTGGAAGTAAACTGGTTTAATTTTGTGTGCATGAAATCAAGTCATACATGAACCAGTATCTGCTTGTCCCCCATCTTAAGGAGCCATGTTCCTTGCACACAGAAAATGAGAAAAATGCATCCCACGAGGAGGTCACGACAGAATTGTGAAGCAAAGGTGAGCAGTATGAAGAAGGTTTTAGTGCTGTTTACTACATTACAGATATGTTGGAAAACCACATCTTTTTGCATCCTTTCAGGAGCCATGTTCTTCAGAGGAAGAAAAGTCCAAGGATGAAGAATCCCTTAAAGTTCTGTGTTCAAGGTTAACATAAATATTAGACTGGTTTATATGTGAACATTTCCCTCAAAACAGTTCAGATTAGGTCACAAAGGAGAACAGGATGTCCAGGAGCCACATCCATTAGGACACAGTGAAGTTCCTAAATATGTTTTTGATAATTTCATGTTTGTTCAGAGTTTGTCTGAACATCTTTACTCAAAGTTATGTGAAATGTGTGGACCTGGCCCTAACTGATTAAAGAGGAGGAAAGGACATCCAAGTGCCACGTCGTTGAGAACAGAATAAACGTTCTTAAATATATAAAAGGAAGAATTCATGTTTGTTTTAAGTCTTTGAAAAGGTTTCAAAGGTAAAAGTTGGGTGTTTTAGCCTTTAGATACTGAGGAAGTGGTCTTCAATAATCTGATGAATGCTGAAGTCATGACTGTATCACCATACACCCATATTTGGCCAAACAGGTCTCAGTCATTCTGTAGCCAACTTTGCATTTTAATAACTAAAGGGTCTCAAAGGTACAAGTTGGGTGTTTTAGCCTTTAGATACTGAGAAAGTGGTCTTCGATAATCTCATGAATGCTAGAGTCATAGTGAAGTTACTCCCTGTTGTGTGAGACAAAGAGGTCATGACTGTATCTCCATACACCCATATTTGGCCAAATAGTTCTCAGTCATTCTGTAGCCAACTTTGTATTTTTGATAAATAAAGGGTCTCAGAGGTAAAAGTTGGGTGTTTTACCCTTTAGGTACTGAGAAAGTGGTCTTCAATAATCTCATGAATGCTGGAGTCATACTTAAATTACTTCCTGTTGTGTGAAAAAAAGGTGACATGACTGTATCTCCATACACCCATATTTGGCCAAACAGGTCTCAGTCATTCTCTAGCCAACTTTGCATTTTTAATAAAGGGTCTCAAAGGTACAAGTTGGGTGTTTAAGCCTTTAGATACCGAGATAGTGGTCTTCAATAATCTCATGAATGCTGGAGTCATACTGAAGTTACTTCCTGTTGTGTGAGACAAAGGTGTCATGACTGTATCTCCATACACCCATATTTGGCCAAATAGGTCTCAGTCATTCTGTAGCCAACTT
This sequence comes from Pagrus pagrus, assembly GCF_965226575.1. Lineage (NCBI taxonomy): Eukaryota > Metazoa > Chordata > Actinopteri > Spariformes > Sparidae > Pagrus > Pagrus pagrus. Next base: position 17,818 of record NW_028175355.1, read on the forward strand.
TGTATTTTTGATAAATAAAGGGTCTCAGAGGTAAAAGTTGGGTGTTTTACCCTTTAGGTACTGAGAAAGTGGTCTTCAATAATCTCATGAATGCTGGAGTCATACTTAAATTACTTCCTGTTGTGTGAAAAAAAGGTGACATGACTGTACCTCCATACACCCATATTTGGCCAAACAGGTCTCAGTCATTCTCTAGCCAACTTTGCATTTTTAATAAATAAAGGGTCTCAGAGGTAAAAGTTGGGTGTTTTAGCCTTTAGATACTGAGAAAGTGGTCTTCGATAATCTCATGAATGCTGGAGTCATAAGTCATAGTGAAGTTACTCCCTGTTGTGTGAGACAAAGAGGTCATGACTGTATCTCCATACACCCATATTTGGCCAAATAGGTCTCAGTCATTCTGTAGCCAACTTTGCATTTTTAATAAAGTGTCTCAGAGGTAAAAGTTGGGTGTTTTAGCCTTTAGGTACTGAGAAAGTGGTCTTCAATAATCTCATGAATGCTGGAGTCATACTTAAATTACTTCCTGTTGTGTGAACAAAAGGTGACATGACTGTATCTCCATACACCCATATTTGGCCAAACAGGTCTCAGTCATTCTCTAGCCAACTTTGCATTTTTAACAAAGGGTCTCAAAGGTACAAGTTGGGTGTTTTAGCCTTTAGATACCGAGAAAGTGGTCTTCAATAATCTCATGAATGCTGGAGTCATACTGAAGTTACTTCCTGTTGTGTGAGACAAAGGTGTCATGACCGTATCTCCATACACCCATATTTGGCCAAATAGGTCTCAGTCATTCTGTAGCCAACTTTGTATTTTTAATAAATAAAGGGTCTCAGAGGTAAAAGTTGGGTGTTTTAGCCTTTAGATACTGAGAAAGTGGTCTTCGATAATCTCATGAATGCTGGAGTCATAAGTCATAGTGAAGTTACTCCCTGTTGTGTGAGACAAAGAGGTCATGACTGTATCTCTATACACCCATATTTGGCCAAATAGGTCTAAGTCATTCTGTAGCCAACTTTGCATTTTTAATAAAGTGTCTCAGAGGTAAAAGTTGGGTGTTTTAGCCTTTAGGTACTGAGAAAGTGGTCTTCAATAATCTCATGAAGGCTGGAGTCATACTTAAATTACTTCCTGTTGTGTGAACAAAAGGTGACATGACTGTATCTCCATACACCCATATTTGGCCAAACAGATCTCAGTCATTCTCTAGCCAACTTTGCATTTTTAACAAAGGGTCTCAAAGGTACAAGTTGGGTGTTTAAGCCTTTAGATACCGAGAAAGTGGTCTTCAATAATCTCATGAATGCTGGAGTCATACTGAAGTTACTTCCTGTTGTGTGAGACAAAGGTGTCATGACTGTATCTCCATACACCCATATTTGGCCAAATAGGTCTCAGTCATTCTGTAGCCAACTTTGTATTTTTAATAAATAAAGGGTCTCAGAGGTAAAAGTTGGGTGTTTTAGCCTTTAGGTACTGAGAAAGTGGTCTTCAATAATCTCATGAATGCTGGAGTCATACTGAAGTTACTTCCTGTTGTGTGAGACAAAGGTGTCATGACTGTATCTCCATACACCCATATTTGGCCAAATAGGTCTCAGTCATTCTGTAGCCAACTTTGCATTTTTAATAAAGTGTCTCAGAGGTAAAAGTTGGGTGTTTTAGCCTTTAGGTACTGAGAAAGTGGTCTTCAATAATCTCATGAATGCTGGAGTCATACTGAAGTTACTTCCTGTTGTGTGAGACAAAGGTGTCATGACTGTATCTCCATACACCCATATTTGGACAAACAGCTCTCAGTCATTCTCTAGCCAACTTTGCATTTTTAATAAATAAAGGGTCTCAAAGTTGGGTGTTTTTGCAATAAAATATGGGGATGTAGTGTGGTCATGGTGGAAGTAGCTTTAGAATTAACTAAGGGTCTAGAATCTGAGTTGGACATGAGACATATAAGTGCTTCCTGACAAGTTTAGCTCATTTGGAGCCATATTGGCCTGAAACTGTTGGAAAATTTCAAATGTATTGCAGATGAAAAGACTGAGAGGCTTCAAATCACCACAGGACTGGAGTGCAGAATCACTGACAAAACTTTCAGCCTTCTAGCTTGAGAGGAAAAAAGTTTCTCTGGCGGGGGAGTACTTTTGGAGAAGTAGTTATCTCACAATAGTGTTTTCTGTGTACATACATTTCATTATAATCCCTATATACTGTCCTTACCAATGCCCTCCGAGGCAAGCTGTGATTTGTGAATTTGGTCTATACAAGTTTGATTTGATTTGTGCTATGTATATCATTGCTTTGGAAATTAAAGACCTTTCTTTATTGAAATACCTCCCAGGAAGTGGATGGTGCTTTGTTTTAAGCAAAGCAGGCCCACTACGTGCAAAGGCTGAGAGAGCTGAGGGCAACAAACCCAAGGCCACCAAATCTCTAACAGACATAGCACCATATAATTCGGAAACACTCCATAAACTTTCATTGTTATGCAGATGATACACAGTTATACCTATCAATAAAGCCAAATGAAACTAATCAGCTTACTAAACTCCATGCATGTCTCAAGGACATTAAGACCTGGATGACCTGCAATTTTCTGCTGTTAAACTCAGATAAAATCGAAGTTATAGTACTTGGTCCTAAACACCTTAGAGATGCATTATCTAATGATATAGCGAGTTTGGATGGCCTCTCTGCACTGGCTCCCTGTAAAATCAAGAATAGAGTTTAAAATCCTTCTCCTCACTTACAAAGCTGTTAATGGTCAGGCACCATCATATCTCCAGGAGCTCATATTACCCTATCACCCAACTAGAGCATTACGCTCCCAGAACGCAGGATTACTTGTAGTTCCTAAAGTCTCCAAAAGTAGAATGGGAGCCAGAGCCTTCAGCTATCAAGCTCCTCTTCTGTGGAACCATCTTCCTGTTTTGGTCCGGGAGGCGGACACCCTCTCTACCTTTAAGAGTAGACTTAAGACCTTCCTCTTCGATAGAGCTTATAGTTAGGGCTGGACCAGCTCTTAGTTATGCTGCTATAGGCCTAGTCTGGGGAACAATGACACACTGAGCTTCTCTCTCCTCCCCTCTCCTCTCCTCTCCATCTGTATACATTATGCCTGTATACATGCCCCATCTCTGCATGTCACTGACTTACTTCTTCCCCGGAGTCCTTGTGCTTTCTAGTCCTACAGGCTCCCATGGATCCTGGCCGCGCCCGGGTCGTGGATTGTGGATGCGCCCACTGCTATGGCCCTGCCTGATCGTGGATGCGCCCACTGCTATGGCCCTGCCTGACACCCACCACTACTGTCGCTAATATTAGTCACATCTCTGTTACATACGTTCCACTACTATTATCGTAATGCATTACTACATACCATCCTTATCATTAATCACTACTACTGTTATCACTAGTAATCACATTTCCATGTGCATTTCATCATTATTGCTGTAATACATCTTTATGTACTTTCACTCCTGTCAACCATCGCTTATAATTGAATACATTGTGATCTCGTTGATCTGCTCTGTACATGCGACATCTATTGCACGTCTCTCCGTCCTGGGAGAGTCCCTCCTCTGTGGCTCTCCCTGAGGTTTCTTCCGCATTTTTTTTCCCTGTTAAAAGGGCCTTTTTTTGGGGCAAGTTTTTCCTCACTCGAATCGAGGGTCGAAGGACAGAGGGTGTCGTCTCTGTACAGATTGTAAAGCCCTCTGAGGCAAACTGTGATTTGTGAATTTGGGCTATACAAATAAAATTTGATTTGATTTGATTTGATTTGATTTGACATCGATAGATGGATAGATAGCTTATTAATCACAAAGGAGATTGTCTCCGGGGAGAGAAAATCCTTGGGCCTTCGTTTTCTCAACAATATGGAGAAATGTCAGGTATAAGTACTGCTGCACCTAGTTGAGGCACCCTTTCTCTGTGGCCCCTCCTGAGGTTTCTTCCATCTCTGTTCCTTGCTAAGGGATTTTTTTTTTGGGGGGGGGGGCTTCCTTACCTGACCCAAGGGTCAAAGGACAGTGGATGTAACTCCCTGTACAGATTGTACATACCTCCGAGGCAATCTTTCAGTTTGAGCTATCCAGATAAAGTTTGATTGGAGGTCGACACCAGTGACTTGACTTACTTGTTGCAGTGGCCCAGGTTGGTGTATGACTCATATGTTGCTAAAATGGTTCTCTTTGTTCTCTAGTTGGCCAACTGCATTGAAAAAGGCTGGGTATAAACCAACATCAGTCAAGAATGTGCTCACCAACGCGAAGACCTTCCTCTCCCACGTAGAGCTCTTTCACTGAAAAGAAAACCGCCTGACACCCACCCAGATTGGCCAAAGACTGCATCAAGAGACTGCAGTTGGACTTTCTGGGGGAGGTGGTGGTTCATAGGCAGTGGGTCAAGAGGAATAAGAGGGGTAATGGTTTTCGAAGGAACACTGCTAAATATGGAGGATGAAATTGGAAGTCTTACAAGTGTTTTCATTAAACATTTCCCCAGTTTGGGATCAATAAAGTAAATCTATCTTTCAAGGCAGCTTATTTCATTCACAAAAAACAAAACAGACTGAAAAATCTTCCTATTAATGTCTGCTCAATGTTTGTCATGTGTATATCCAGGGAAACTGGTCAGTGCCTCGGAGGAGCAAAAATTCATCATGGTGGCAGCGATGAGGACCCCTGCTCTGCTAAGTAAGTATCCTCCTTATCCTTTGCTTTGTTACGGATGGGTTTCTCTTTTGGTGAAGGACAGATTGTAAAGCCCTCTGAGGCAAACTGTAATGGCTAGTTTGCATTATGAAATTTGATTTCTGTCAAGCTAATGCACAACTTTAATTGTGGTCCCAAAACACCCATTAAGAGTCTTAAGAGCTTTAGGAGATCCCAAAGTATGACAAAGGTAGAAGAGGAGGCTCCTTTCTTGCTTTCGTGGGCCATACAAAAATGGACAGATTTAGATAGCACCTTTCTCATCCTCGCGACCATTATAGGCGCTGTCCAACTCTAGTCAGCATTAACCCCATTCACACACATTCATGCATGTACCGATGGCTATGCCACCAGGAGCAATTGGGGATTCAGTATCTTGCTCAAGGATGCTTCGACGCATGGACTGCAGGGGCACGGGAATCAAGCCACCATCTTTCCAGTTGGTGGAGGACCACTCTGCCTCCTGTGCCACAGCTGCCCCTAATGAAAGACTAATAATTTTTTTTCTTTTCCACAGTAAATGCAGGAAAAGGTACAATGGATCACCGTAGAGCTCCTGCAGGGTTACCTTGTCATCGTCACTGGCCAGTGGTGTACTGCAGCCTGACAAAGAAAGAGGTCTGGGAGCGAGAAGGAAAGGAGGGCTTTTACATGGTGTGGGTGAGTTAAACATGATGGCCTGTGGCAAGGAAATTGAGTTGACCACAACTAGACTTGGTTATGTCTTTGAAGATGTTTCACCTCTCATACAAGTTTTATCATCATCATATATGATCATCATCACCAAGTCAAGTTGTATTATTTTTTATGTGTATTTTAGATCGAGAGTAACAAGACCCAGGCCACATATGGGCACGCCCAGATGGTACTTGATTCTTCTGAGCATCGGTGGCTGCGAAGATTCATCAGAGTCCTCGATTGAGTCTACCCAAAAGTGCCTCTTGTTTTCCATAATATGGAGGGAAAAGAGCACCGGAAGCTGGGCCTTCTGCTGAATGCAACATGGAGCAACGCAGGCCTCACCAGTAGCGTGACATTCAACCAGATCCACTCCAGCGTGAGCAGTCAGGTGAGTGGCACCTTTCACCCTAACCCACCACCCTCCACCATCAATCAGGGTAAAGTGTTAGCATAAACTTACTCATGTCTAAGGAACATTACTAAATCCAGGAGCTGAAAGTGGAAGTGTAATGGTTTGAGGGAACCAAAAGTCTTGGGTGTTTATTTATAACTTATAACCAAGTCTATTTGCGTTTGATTGAATTTCCCTAAATCTTTGAAAGAATTCTTAACAAGAACAGTTGCATTCGATTGAATTTCCCTGAGGTTCCTTTGTGTCGGTCCATGCTGCCTTCAACACCAGGCCCAGCCTCCGCTGCACTTTTCCCTCATTGTTGGGAAATATCACAGGTATTTTTGAATATGCACGCTAAAGGAGTCTGATGAATCTCCGGAGCATCCATGCTCAGTAGAATTGAGCACCATCTGGGTGTGCTTCGTCTTATTCTTATGACTCTCGATCTAAAAAAAAAAGCTATTTTTTAGATCGAGAGTCATAAGAATAAGACGAAGCACACCCAGATGGTGCTATAGCATAGCATAATTTGAGTGGTGTTGATGACAATCATAATAATAATAATAATAACTTGTATTTATATAGCGCCTTTCAAAATACCCAAGGTGCTTTACATGAGAATTAGCAGGGGTTTGGAGTTGGCTTAAAGAAACAGATTAAGGGAGAGAGGGCGAAGAGGTGGGTTTTGAGGAATGATTTCAAGGTGTCCAGGGTTGGGGCATTGTGGATATTGGGAGGGAGGGAGTTCCAGAGGGTTGGTGCAGCCACACTGAAGGCTCTGTCCCCGAAGCTTTTAAGTCTGGTGCGAGGGATGGAGAACAGGCCCATGTCCGAGGACCGCAGGTTCCGGGATGGAGTGTGTTGGTGGAGAAGGTCGGACATGTAGTTTGGGGTGAGTGCATGGAGGCATTTGTAAGTGAGGAGGAGAAGTTTATAAGAAATACGGTATTTGACCGGGAGCCAGTGGAGATGGATGAGGTTAGGGGTGATGTGCTGCCAGGGCTTGATGTAAGTGAGAACCCTGGCTGCTGAGTTTTGCACAAACTGGAAACCTTTCCAGGGTTTTACTGGGAACCCTGACAGGACTCCATGACATTAGTCCAGATGGGAAAAGAGGAAAGCGTGAATCAGGGTTTCAGCAACAGAGAGTGAGGGCCAGAGACGGGAGATGTTCCTGAGGTGGTAGAAGGCAGACCTGGTGATGGATTTGACATGAGACTGGTAGGAGAGGGTGGAGTCCATGATGATGCCCAGGTTGCGTATTTCATGGGATGGAGTAATTGAGCAGCCGTAAATGTGGAGGAGGAGATCCCCAATCTTCCGGAGCACTGGATTTGGGGCCACGACCATGAGCTCTGTTTTGGGGACAAACTGAGATCGGTTGGCTAGATAGGACTGAAACCATGTAAGGTCTGTACCGGTGATGCCAAGGTAATGGGATAGGCATTTGAGGAGGATTGTGTGGGAAACTGTCAAAAGCTGCGGAGAGGTTGAGGAGAATGAGGATACTGATTTTGCCAGAGTCTGCAGCGATGAGAAGGTCACTAGTTATTTTGATGAGGGTGATCTCTGTGCTGTGGTGTGCTCTGTAGGCTGATTGCAGGGGTTTGTAGAGCTCATGGTCAGACAGATGTTGGTGAAGCTGGGCAGCCACTGCTTTTTCCAGAACCTTGATGAGGAAAGGAAGGTTGGAGATCGGCTGGAAGTTGCTGAGACCATCAGGGTCCAGACCAGGCTTCTTTAAGATGGGAGTGATGGAAGCAGTTTTGAAACTGGGGGGAACAACACCAGATGCTAGGATGGAGTTGATTATGTCAGTGATGAAAGGGCAGAGGGCAGGGAGGCAGGCCTTCACCAATGGAGTTGGCATGGGGTCCAGCAAACATGTGGAAGCCTTGGCCTTTGATATCAGACCCGAAACTTGTCATCATATATGATGATGACGATGAAACTTGTATGAGAATCAAAGACTTATAACCAAGTCCAGTTGCGTTCAATTGATTTCCTTGAGATAACTATGAACTGGATGATGGAGAATATTCACAGACTAGCTTTTGGAAGGAACATTACTAAATCTTTAAGCTGTAATTGAAAGCGTAATGGTTCTGGAAAGAACACTACTAAATCTGAAAGATGAAATTGGAAGTGTCATGTCAGATCCACCCCAGGTGGCTTTTTAATGCTAAAAAATGAAACAAACAAAATTTTGAAGACCAATGTTCACCCTCTGTTTGTCATCTGTATGTGACACTGAATTTATAATCCATTTCCTCCTTCCAAGGCACGGAGACAGCTGTCCAAGGATGAGTTTGGTCGGGTTGTGGCCGCCATGTGCCATGACGTGGCGACGGCAGAAAAATATGACTGTGCTCTTCCATTCATTAAGGAGGCCATGGAGGTTTGCAGCCTGAGGATGAAAGCCCTCATAGAGGAAACGGAGGACCCACATCCTGCCTCCACCTCAGACTCTGGGGGTAAGGAACCAATGTATGCTGAAAGCACGGACTCTGTGTCTGAGCTCTCTGAAGGAGAGAAGGAGTTAATGAAGACGAGAAGGCGGCTTTTCGGAGCAGCAGGGAGGGAAGAAAAGCAAAGGAAAGAAGGACGAGGGTCAGAAGGATGAGGAGACGTGCCCAAGCCTTTGAACCAGACACCGACCCTGAGCGCCTGATGATCATGACGGATGCAGCGGAAAAGCAGGGATCAGAAATGGAACAATTTGACTCAAATGAAGAGGGGGGGCAGCGTGCACACGGACCAAGGGAGGCAACATTGTCCAGGTTCCCAGGCATTAGACAATTGAGGGTTAGCCTTAAGAAAATTGAGGATTTGTAGTTAAGCATTGCTGAGTGGAGTTATATATTTTATATCTGTATATATTGTACTTATGTATATTTTATATCTGTAGATATTTTATATCTGTATACATTATCTATTATTTTATATCTGTATATATTTATTTATTTTATATATTTAGTTGTGCCTGTGCTACAGGGGCTGTAAGATGGGAAAGAAGAAGAAGAACGGGGACATTAACACATGCTGCCTCACCTCCTGGAGGTGAAAGGTCAAACTATATAGAAACTTAGTAATCATGTCATCAGAACTTCTCATCTTCTCTGCAGATTAGAGGTTGTCAGTTGGGAGCAAAAATCCCACAGAAAATAGTAACAATATGATGCCTGGAAATGTGGACTACAGTCAGACAACTGAAATTACAGTTAAATGAAACAGCTGCAAAGAGTTTTTGTTTTTTTAAAGAAAAGTTTTTATTTCCATCAAATTGTAGGAGCAGTGACAGTACAAAAGGTCTTGCATTGTATAAATAGAAAAATAGATTAAGATTATGATCAAATTTTTAAAAATCTAATAACACGCTTGTCGATCACAGTATTTAAGCAAACAACTGTGTTCAAACATGTCCTTGTTCACACAGGTCACAAACATTATGACTGATAAATTATGAGTCCACCATGTTGCTGTTAAGTGATGGGCTAGAGTCAGCTTTGTTATGACAAACTAAGGCACTAATGCCAGACCCATCAGCCACACACTGACTGTAATTGTCAGCCTGTGTTTGACGTTTTGAAATTGATTCAGTCTCTCGGCTTCTGTGTAGTTCTGGATGGTTTGGTGATGTGTCCTCGGTCTTTCTTGTAGATGGGAATACACATGAGTTTTGCCTTCTCCTGGACGATGATGGTCACTTAGAGCAGTATCATCACTTGACTTCACACAGCAGAGGGTGGATGCTGCGGTGAGAAAAAGAGAGAAAGTTTACAACACAGAAGAAGAAGCGACTGATTTTGCCTAACCACAACCACAACAGTTAACCACAACTGTTACAGCAGCAGAAGTATAAATGTAAAAGTGCAGGTAGTTTAAATTAGAATAAAAGAAAATAAAAGAAAATATAAAATAAATCCTAATATATACAGAATATAACAAAATATCAAATATACAGAATATAAACTATAAAAACTATAAAAACAGGAAAAGAGTGAGAGTGGAAAAACAATGTGGCAGTGAGCAGGTATGCAAAAACAGGACTATACAGCAGAGAGTTGTGAGTTGACTCTGACAGACAGATGTGAGTTATTGTACATTGTGATAGCTTGTAGCAGGAATCATGACAACACCCAGGTACTTGTAGTCCTCAACCTCCTCCACATCCTCGCCCAGAACACACAGTGGCTGTGAAGTAGTCCTCTTCCTCCTGAAGTCAATCACCATCTCTCTGGTCTTGTTGACATTCAGCCTCAGGTGATTGCGTCCAGCCCACTCTACAAAGTCATCCACCACTGCTCTGTACTCCCCTTCCCCAACTTATACACCCGACAACAGCTGAGTCATCAGAAAATTTCTGTAAGTGACATGACTCAGAGTTGTATTGGAAATCTGTGGTGTATAAGGTGAAATGGAAAGGGGACAGCACAGTCCGCTGTGGAGCTCCTGTATCACTGACCACCGCATCAGACAGGACACTGCCCAGACAGACAAACTGTCACCTGCCTGTCAGGTAGTCAGTAATCCAGGAGACAATGGAGGTGTCAACTCCCAGCACCCGCAGCTTCTCACCCAGCAGCAGTGGCTGAATAGTGTTGAAAGCGCTGGAGACATCAACGAATGTGATTCTCACAGTGCTGCCACTACTACCCAGGTGCGAATGGGCTCGTTGCAGCAGATAGATGACAGTGTTGTCAACTCCCAGATTGGGCTGGTAAGCAAACTGTAGAGGGTCTCGCAGCTCCTTCACCCGCGGTCTCATGTGGGCCAAGACCAGCCTCTCCAGCACCTTCATCACATGAGATGTGAGGACAACTGGTCGGTAGTCATTGAGGTCCGATGGAGTTGACTTTTTTGGGACAGGAACAAAGCAGGACATCTTCCACAGCACTGGGACTCTCTCCAGACTCAGGCTCAGGTTGTAGAGATGTTGGAGAACAGGAGACAGCTGGCTAGCACAGGTCTTCAGGATCCTGGGGCTGATACCATCAGGTCCTGCGGCAGGGAGGAGAGGGGGAGGGGTGTAAACAGTGTGGGTGAGTGGGGGGCTGGAAGGCTGCGAGCTAAACCTGTTACAGAAGCCATCGGCTCTTGGGTCTCTCCAGACAGCCTGATGGTTGGTTGCCCTTCACTTTACATCCAGTGATCTGTTTCATCCCAGTCCACACATCTCTCACATTGTTCTGCTGGAGTTTGGCCTCCAGCTTCCTCCTGTAGCTGTCTTTACACCCCTCAGCATCTCCCTGAGTTCATGCTGCACTCTCCTCAGCTACTCTCCATCACCAGACCTGAAGGCCCTCTTCTTCTTGCTGAAGAGTGCTTTCAGGTCACTGGTAATCAATGGCTTGTTGTTGGGGAAACAGTGAACAGTCTGGGTTGGTGTGGTGGTGTGTTCACAGAACCTGATGTATTCTGTGATGCAGTCCGCCATGTCATCGATGTCCTCCCCATGTGGCTCACAGAGTACATCCCAGTCTATTGTCTCAAAGCAGTCCTGCAGTGCCCCAGCAGCCTCCTGAGTCCACATCCTTACTGTCCTTGTGTGAGTATACATAAATAACATAAATAAAAAAATTTCAAGCAGCCTCCCATGAATGCCCAGCATGTCTTTCTTTGCCACACACAGGACTTTCTGGCAGTCATCAAGGCTCCTCTGATCCCGAATGAAGCGGTCATACCTAGAATAAAATACAAGACAACAGTGAGCTGGAGAGTTACACGTGTCTGTATCACATAATCTTGAAATAGCAGGCAGATTAACAACTGATTAGACTTTACAGGTAACCCTGCTGAGAGACATTGCCACGGGTTTCCTGAAGGCCGCAAGGAGGTCAGTCCGCCTGACACTTCAGGTCTGTGTTAGTGACGCTTTATAACACCTGGCTGACCAGATAATGGACATGGAGCAGAAACATCCAGACTCCCTGCACATTGTTCTGGTGGATTTCAACAGAGCAAACCTCAGCCATGACCTACCTAAATATATACAGCATGTTAAGTGTCCCACCAGGGACACAAACACTCTAGACCACTGCTATTAGACATTAAAGAACGCCTATTGCTCTGTCCCCCATGCAGCCTTGGGGCGCTCTGATCACTGCATGGTTCATCTTCTACCAACTTACAGGCAGAAGTTAAAATCTGCTACGCCTATAGTAAAGACTGTCAGGAGATGGACCACCGATGCAAAGCTGGAACTACAGGCCTGCTGTGACTGCACACATTGGAATGTTTTTGAGGCTGCAGCTTCCGACCTGGATGAACTCACTGACACTGTAACATCGTACAATATCTTTTGTGAGGACACGTGTGTGCAGACTAAAGCCTTCTGCACATACAAAAACAATAAACCCTGGTTCACTGGTTCAAAACTCAAGCAGCTTCGCCAGGTCAAGGAGGAGGCCTACAGAAGCGGGGACAGAGTCCTGTACAACCAGGCCAGAAACACACTGACAAAGGAGGTCAGAGGAGCAAAGAGGCATTACAAACAGGTTTTCAGCCAACAACCCTGCATCAGTGTGGAGAGGTCTGCAGGGTGTCACCAACTACAGGAGACCCTCCCCCCCACACTGCAGAGAGTCTTCAACTGGCCGACGAGCTGAATGAGTTCTACTGCAGGTTTGAGAAATCATTCACACCTATCACTGCGCCACCCCTGAGTGGCAGCAGTTGCAGCAGCTCCTGCTCAATTTGAGTTTCTTTCACTTATTTTTAGCAGTTTTTAGCGACTAATCTTAATTTCTTTTTGTGTGTTCATTTTCTGTTACAACGGTGCACCTATGGATACCAAAGTTGCTGTGTTTGCTCTGGACTTTTTTTTTGTTTTTTACACTTTCCCTGACCAGAGGGCCCCATACCCAGCCACGACCCTATTGTTTACAGTCGGGATCAGCTGTTAGCCCTCTGTAACACAGTGGTGCTGCCCCAGGATAGACCCAACGTTCCCCGTGAGTTGAAGAAGAGGAGACGGGGGACCCGTGCTGGAATTCAATGCCGTAGGAAGAGCCGTTTCTGACCCGTCCTTCCGTCTGTCATTATGGGGAATGTGAGATCTCTTCCCAACAAGATGGGTGAGTTAACGGCGCTGACCCGGCACCTGAGGGAATATTGTGATTGCAGCATCATGGTGTTTATGGAGACATGGCTGAACTCACTAACACCGGACACGACTGTTTCTCTGGAGGGATTTAATTTGCGGAGCGCAGACAGGACACGGGAGAGCGGTAAGAAGAAAGGAGGGGGGCTGGCTGTGATTGTTAACATATTCATCATCACCTCTCCCTCCCCTGGGGAGATCAGACCACAGCGGGAGGAACTCTGTGATCCTCATGGGGAGGACATCGACAGCCTCACACACTGCATCACGGACTACATAAACTTCTGCGTGGAGAACACTGTACTCGCCAGGACTGTACGGTGCTTCTCCAACAACAAACCCTGGATTAACCCCGACATAAAGGCTCTACTTAATGAGAGGAAGAGGGTCTTTAAGTCGGGCAACAAAGAGGAGCTGAAGACTGTACAGAGCGAGCTGAGGAGGAAGATCGGAGAGGGGAAGAACCACTTCAGGAAGAAGATGGAGGACCAGCAGCAGCAGAGCAACATCAGCAGAGTTTGGAGAGGCCTCAAAACAATCTCCGGGCACAAAGAACCAGGCTCCCAGCCATCCACCCATCCCCCAGCCAAGCCATTCCTGCTGCAGCTCCCCTCGTCGACACCTCCAGGACTTGAGCCTGAAGCTGAGGAGAGTTTCAAAATTGTGGAAAACATCCTGTGTGGTACCGGTGCTAAAGGCGGGGCACCCGAAGGACCTCAACAGCTACAGGCCAGTGGCGCTGACATCGCACCTGATGAAGACACTGGAGCGGCTGGTCCTCATCCATCTCCGCCCCCTGGTGGAACCATTGATGGACCCGCTACAGTTTGCCTACCATCTTGGCTTCGGGGTGGTTGACGCCGTCATCTTCCTCCAACATAGAGCTCTTTCTCACCTGGAGAAGCCTGGAAGCACTGTGAGGATCATGTTCTTTGATTTCTCCACTGCTTTCAACACCATCCAGCCTGTGCTTCTGAGGGACAAGCTGGAGCTCACAGGAGTTGATCATCACCTCACATCCTGGATTACAGACTACCTCACCAACCGTCCACAGTATGTGAGGTCAAAGGACTGTGTCTCAGACATGGTGGTCTGCAGCACAGGGGCTCCACAGGGAACACCTTTGGCTCCTTTCCTGTTTACCCTGTACACTGCAGACTTCAGACTCAGTTCAGCCACCTACCATCTCCAGAAGTTTTCTGACGACTCTGCCATCGTCGGCCTCATCTCAGAGGACAATGACAGGGAGTACAGAGAACTGAGCAAGGACTTTATGGACTGGTGCCAGCAGAACCACCTCCAAATCAACTCGGCAAAAACACGGAGCTGGTGGTGGATTTCCGCAGGCGCAGCCACTCCCTCCCGACACCGATGAACATCCAGGGAATGGACATTGAGAGAGTGGACTCTTATAAGTGCCTGAGTGTTCACCCAAACAATAAACTGGACTGGACTGTAAACACTGATGCTCTCTACAAAAAAGGCCAGAGCAGACTCTATATGCTTAGAAGACTGAGGTCCTTTGGAGTGCAGGGAGCTCTCCTCAAGACCTTCTTCGATACTGTGGTAGCATCAGCCATCTTTTTCGGAGTGGTTTGCTGGAGCAGCAGCATTTCCATCGCTGACAGGAAGAGACTGGACAAGCTGATAAAGAGGGCCAGCTCTGTCCTGAGCTGCCCCCTTGACTCAGTGCAGGTGGTGGGAGAGAGGAGGATGATGGAGAACGACTCCCACCCCATGCAGGACACTGTTACCGCACTGAGCAGCTTCATCAGTGACAGACTCCTTCATCCCAAGTGTGTGAAGGAGAGGTACCGCAGGTCCTTCCTTCCTGCTGCTGTCAGACTGTTCAACCAGCACTGCTCTCAGTAGACCACTCATACACTCAGACTCAATAATAAACTGTTATGTCCAATAGACACCCAATTTTACATGCAGATTTTTAAATTATCCATTGTGTACTGTTGCCATTGTCTTGCCGTTGTTTTTTTGTCACTGTATGTCGCTCTATGTAACTGTTGTTGTTTTTTTTTCCTGTTCATATTGTATATACTGTAATATTTATTTATTACTATTCTATCCTCTTGCTGCTGCAATAAGTGGAATTTCCCCACTGTGGGACGAATATAGGATATTCTATTCTATTCTATTCACCCACTCTGACCCTGACACCAGACAACCATCACTACCCCCTTCTCCACCCTCACCCCTCCCCACTCACCACCCACCATCAATGAGGATCTGTGAAGGGGATGTGTACCAGCTCTTCAGGAGACAGACGACCAGGAAGGCCCAGGTCCAGACGGCATCTCACCCTCCTGTCTATAAGTCTGCGCTGACCAGCTGTCCCCCATCTTCACAAGGACCACTGGAGATGTGTGAAGTCCCCTCCTGCTTCAGACACTCAACAACAATCCCAGTCCCAAAGAAACCTTCCATCTCAGGACTGAATGACTACAGACCCATCGCCCTGATGTCTGTAGTCATAAAAACATTTGAGAGACTGGTGTTGACTCTCCTGAAGGACATCACAGGACCCCTGTTGGACCCCCCGCATTTTGACGACTGCAAACAGGTCAGTGGAGCATGCAGTCAACATGGGACTGCACTACATCCTCCAACACCTCGACTCCCCAGGGACCTATGCAAGGATCCTGTTGGTGGACTTCAGCTCAGCGTTCAACACCATCATTCCAAAAGTCCTCCACACCAAACTGACCCAGCTCACAGTTCCAGCCTCCACCTCTGAGTGGATCACAAACTGCCTGACAGACAGGAGGCAGCAGGTGAGGCTGGGGAAAATCACATCCAGCACCTGGACAATAAGCACTGGAAGCCCCCAAAGATGTGTGCATTTCTCTCTCTACACCAACGTTGTCAACAGATCACTTAAGTGCAGAATCACTGACAGCATTTTCAGCCTTCTAGCTTGAGAGGAAAAAAGTTTATACACATTATCTAGGCCCACCAAGGACCATGTCCTGTGAATTTCAACTTTCTATGTACCAGGACCAACGAGCTGGGGGGCTCGTGAATCAGCCAGTGTAGTTTTAGGTTAAAGGGACAGAGTTGCAGAGGTTGGTTTTTTTTTAATGTATATACTGAGAGGATGGTCTCCAATGACCTTTGACCTTGACTGAGGCCTCCCCAGACCAGTTGCTCTTTTGACCTCATTTGGTCACCAAAGCAGATGGAGGCCTGAACCTTGAACTAGCAGATCCCTGAGATGTGTAAAATCATGTTATCCAGGAAACATGTTATGTTGCTACTACCATACTGAACGTAGCTTCAGTAATAACTTTTGGCCTCCAACGTCTAGAACCTGGTTTGGTCATGTAATATAAGTGCTTCCTGACAAGTTCAGCTCATTTGGAGCTATATTGGCCCAGTTATGTGCCTAAAACTGGAGAAAAAATTCAAATGGAGTGACCCCTCATGGGCAGATGAAAGGACTTCAGGGTTCAAACCACCACAGGACTGGCCCACATGTAGTGCAAAATCACTGACAAAACTTTCAGCCTTCTAGCCTGAGAGGAAAAAGGTTTTTCTGGTGGGACCAAGAAAGATCCAGACCCTTGGACCTATACACCGTTAGACCATCTGTAGGTGTTGGTGCTGGATTGGCCTATTAAGTGAATCCTTGGGGCTACATCCACCAAAGTTTATACACATTATCTAGGCCCCCAAAGGACAATGTCCTGTGAATTGCAGTTGCAGATTTTTTTTTATGTATACAATGAAAGGATGATCTACAATGACCTTTGACACTGACCGAGGCCTTCCCAGACCAGTTGCTCTTTTGACATGATTTGGTCACCAAAGCAGATGGAGGCCTGAAACTTGAACTAGGAGAAATAACTTAGAAATAAATTAGGGCCTCCAACTTCTAGAAACTGGTTTAGAAATGTTTAGTCAGTGATTCTGCACTATTGGTCAGATCCAACATTACAGTATAGACCCAACATTTCTTTATTAGACCCTGTCTGATCTGTTCTGTACACGAGCCACTCATTGCATGTCTGCCCATCCTGGGAGAAGGATCCCTCCTCTGCGTTCTTCCTGAGGTTTCTTCCACCTTTTTTCCCCTGCTAAAAGGGTTTTTTGGGGGCAAGTTTTTCCTCACTTTAACTGAGGGTCTAAGGACAGAGGGTATCGTCTCTGTGCAGATTGTAAAGCCCTCCAAGGCAAACTGTGATTTGTGAATGTGGGCTATATAAATAAAATTTGATTTGATTTGATTTAGTATTTCCTACAGGTTTTTTCCACAAAAGGGTCTAATATGGAGATGTTGGGTTTATACCGCAGATGTTGGTTGTTGGAACCAACATCCCCACATTTTATTGCAGTCATGACACCTCTGTTTCACACAACAGGAAGTAACTTAAGCATGACTCCAGCATTCGTGAGATTATTGAAGACCACTTTCTCAGTATCTAAAGGCTTAAACACCCAACTTTTACCTCTGAGACCCTTTATTTATTAAAAATACAAAGTTGGCTAGAGAATGACTGAGACCTATATGTTCAAATATGGGTGTATGGAGATACAGTCATGACACCTCTATTTCACACAACAGGAAGTGACTTAAAGATGACTCCAGCATTCATGAGATTGTTGGAGCAGCGTACACAGCAGCGTAAACGTCTTGAATCCCGACTAGCTGAATTGGAGAAAAATCACACATCTAGCTCGAGTCCTGATTTACTCAATGAAATGTTATCTGCACGTGCTGCATTGAATACTTTTATGATTCAGGACTCTAAGCAGTCCCTTAAACTTGCCAGGCAGAAACTATATGAGTTTGGGGACAAACCTGGAAAATATCTTGCCAGTCTTGTCAAAAATAGGGCAGATTCTCAAAATATAGTCTCTATTACTGACCCTAGTGGTGTTAGATTGTTTGATACTAGAACGATTAATAAACACTTTGCATCATTTAATTCCAACCTATATAGTTCTGAACAGCCTGACAATGCCCTTACCCTTATGCATAAGTTTTATGCAGATTTGAGACTCCCCAAAGCTACGGATAATCAAAAATTACAACTAAATGCCCCAATTACTAGAGAGGAAGTGCTACTTGCTTTGAAATCTATGCCATCCGGTAAGGCCCCGGGCCAGATGGATTTGGATGTGAGTTTTATAAGGTGTTTAGTGATATTCTCTTAGACCTTTTGTTGTCTATGCTCAATCATTCGTTTGAAAATGGGATCCTACCTCAGTCCCTCAGGGAGGCCAATATTTCTCTCATCCTTAAAAAAGGAAAATGCCCCGAAAGCTGCACCTCATACAGGCCAATAGCCCTACTCAACTCTGACCAAAAACTACTCTCCAAAATTCTGGCCCCACGTTTAGAGAAGGTGCTGCCCCATATTGTCAAGGAGGACCAAACCGGTTTTGTCAAGGGCCAGAACTCCTGTGATAATCTGAGGAGGCTCCTTAACGTAGACATCATCCAACTAACCCAGAGATGTCAGGACCTGGCCCTCGTGCTGTCTCTTGACGCTGAGAAGGTATTCGACCGGGTCGAGTGGTCGTATTTGTTCTATGCTTTGGAAGAATTTGGCCTAGGCGATAACTTTGTGAATTTGATTAGGGTTCTGTATAGTACTCCGACAGCGGCGGTTCTGACTAACGGGCTGAGATCCAACAATTTCCCCCTCCACCACAGGAATAGACAGGGCAACCCCCTCAGCCCCTTGTTATTTGATATTGCTGTTGAGCCGCTGCCCCAGGCAGTAAGGCAAAACACTTTAATTTCTGGTATTTTCGTTGGTGAAAGGGAACACAAAATCACCTTATAAGCTGATGACATTTTGATACATCTATCGCAACCCCAAACTTCTGTTCCCTACTTGCTTAAGGTCATTTCGTCATTCACCGTCTTGTTGGAATGTAAAATTAACATTGCAAAATCTGAAGCTATGCCCCTGGGATCTTTAACTTGAGTTCCAGATATGAATGAGCCCTTTCCGGTTTCATTTACTTAGGAGTGCATGTAACACCTACCTTTGGTCAGATGTTTAAGTCCAACTTCCCCCCACCCCCCCCTCTTGGATGCTAAGGGCTGACTTAGACCGCTGGGCCCCTCTCCCTCTTTCCTGGCTAGGTAGGGTGGCTCTTATAAAAATGAACGTCCTGCCCAGACTGCTATATCCACTGCAGATGATCCTCATATTATTGTCAAGCAAGGTTATTAAGGTGCTTGAAGGCTGGCTAACCTCCTTCATTTGGAGCAAGAGGAGGCCCCGTCTCAAGATGACAAAACTTCAAATGGCAGGTTGTGATGGAGGGCTACATGTACCAAATCTTAGATTTTACCAACTGGCTTCACACCTGCGGGTGATTACAAGCTGGCACAACTATGATCCAGCCTCCATTTGGCATGATATTGAGTCCTCTCAGTCAAAGTGTCCCTTGGTAAATCTATTGTTTATGAATAACCCTGAATCTGTCAAAAAACTCTGCTCTAACCCTATTACTCTCAGTACCATCAGAGCCTGGAGATCCATTCGCTCTATAGGAAGCCGGGCTCAGTTGACATCTCCTCTCACTCCCATTCTTGACAACCCGGACTTCCTGCCAGGCTGTAAGGACCAGGGCTTTAAAGTATGGAGCACCCAGAGGCTGAAGAAAATAGGTGATCTATTTAATTGCCAAATTTTACTATCCTTTCAGCAGTTGTAACAACAATTTGGTTTATTTAATCAAGGTGACTTTTACAGGTATTTACATTAAATTAGAGATTTCATAATTAAAAACACCACTTAAATGACTAATAACACCACTTCATGTGTTGAGAAGGCCCTGTCTCTACTGATTAGTAAGAAATGCATTACTGTTTTTTACAGAGCCCTAAACTCTAATTCTCCTCATACCTCACAAGCCACTAAGCAAGCTTGGGAGAAAGATCTTGGCATTGCCATAGATGATGCTGACTGGCGGGAAGTCTGGTCTCAGGCCATGAAAATCTCTGTGTGTAATCGGAATCAGAATTGTACATCGCAAACATATAACACCTGTTGTCAAGAATGAAATGGACGCAAGTAATTCCCCGCTTTGCTGGAAATGCAATTCTGAGACTGGTGATTACTTTCACTGCCTCTGGTCATGTGTGAAGTTACAAATGTACTGGTCTAGTATTGTGAATGAACTAACTGCAATCTTTGGTGTCTCAATACGGATGGACCCTATATGCCTGATACTTGGTCTCCTGGATGATCAGATCACTGACAGTAAACACAGGAGACTTTTCAATATACTAACTTTTGCTGCTAGAAAGAACATTCTGCTCATCTGGATCAAGAATGTTGCTCCAACAAAAAAATCATGGCACAACATCGTTATGGACTGCATTCCTAGTGAATACATCACATGTATGTTTCACTACAAAATAGATGCTTTCCATAGGGTCTGAAACCCTTACTTGCAACATATTGGACCCAGCCTTTCATCCTGCTTGCTTTGTGGATTTCCCAAATCAGCCTAGCCTGTTTCCATAACATTGTTCTAAGTGCTCACTTTCTAACAAGCACCTTCCTGCCTTGTTGTGCTTGTATGCTCTGTATTGATTGTCATCTGGATACTGCCATGTCTTGCTGCAGGAGATTGATGGGAAGGGGGCTGGTCATTTATTTTTATTTCCATAACATTTTTCTATTTGCTGTACCCACATTCCGTTTTTTTCCTCCTCTTTTCTGTCATGTCTGAGCAGTTCTGTGTGTTTTGAAAAAATGCAATAAAAATATTTTTCAAAAAAAAAAAAAAAACAAAGTTGGCTAGAGAATGACTGTGACCTGTTTGGCCAAATATGGCCCTCATGGGCAGATGAAAAGACTGAGAGGGTTCAAACCCCCACAGGACTGGCCCACGTGGAGTGCAAAATCACTGACAAAACTTTCAGACTTCTAGCTTGAGAGGAAAAAAAGTTTCTCTGGTTGGACCAAGAAAGATCCAGCCCCTTAGACTTATACACCCTTAGACCATCTGTAGGTGTTGGTGCTCTATTGGCTTGTTAAGTGAATCCTTGGGGCTACATCCACCAAAGTTTATACACATTATCTCGGCCCACCAAGGACCATGCCCTGTGAATTGCAATTCCAGATTTTTTTTTTAATATATACAATGAAAGGATGATCTCCAATGACCTTTGACACTGACTGAGGCCTTCCCAGACCAGTTGCTCTTTTGACCTCATTTGGTCACCAAAGCAGATGGAGGCCTGAAACTTGAACTAGGAGAAATAACTTAGAAATAAATTAGGGCCTCCAACTTCTAGAAACTGGTTTAGAAATGTTTAGTCAGTGACTCTGCACTATTGGTTAGATCTAACATTACAGTATAACCCTTTATTTATTAAAAGTACAAAGGTGGCTCGAGAATAACTTTGACCTGTTTGGCCAAATATGGACCTCATTGGCAGATGGAAAGACTGAGAGGGTTCAAACCACCACAGGAATGGCCCACATGGAGTGCAGAATAACTGACAAAACTTTCAGCCTGAGATCCCTGAGATGTTTAGCTAAACTTTGTAAAGATTTAAATGCTAGGATTAACCAGCACTGCTCTAAGTAGACCACTCATACACTCGGACTCAATAATAAACTGTTATGTGCAATAGATACTCAAACATGCAGATTTTTTTAAATTATCCATTATGCACTGTTGCCATTGTCTTGCCGTTGTTTCTGTTTGTCACTGTATGTCAATGTATGTCGTTGTTGTTGTTTTTTTTTGTCTTTTTCCTGTTTATATTGTATATACTGTTATATTTATTTTTTATTCTCCGGAATTTCCCCACTGTGGGACGAATAAAGGCTATTCTATTCTATTCTATTCTATTACCGGACTTATGAACTGCGGAAAAATAAATTCCACTATTTTTCAGGTTGAGCAGTTCTATTGAACACATCAAATTCAAGGAACTCTGTATGGTGACTGAACATTTTAATGTTGCATAAGTTTTGAACAGTTTCTATTTCCTCCTGCCTTCTCCTTTCTTCCTGTCATTCTTGAAATTTCCTTCTCTTCAAAGGTATCTTCCAGGTTTTTTCTGCTGCTCCACTTGATCCTTCTTCACTTTCCCTCTCACTCTTCTCCAGTGCTCCTCTTTTATCTTTCTCTTTTGCACTTCTTTAACTTTACTCCTCGTCATCACCACAGGCTCATCTTGAATCTTTGTTTCTCTCTTCTTTCCCTTTTTACGCTTACCTTCCATGTTCTCCAAAGTCTTCTCTTGAATCTTTGTTTCTCTCTTCTTTCCCCTTCCCCTCTCACTCTTCTCCAGATGCTCCTCTATTATCTTTCTCTTCTGCACTTCTTTAACTTTACTCCTCGTCATCACCACAGGCTCATCTTGAATCTTTGTTTCTCTCTTCTTTCCCTTTTCACTCTTACCCTCCATGTTCTCCAAAGTCTTCTCTTGAATCTTTGTTTCTCTCTTCTTTCCCTTTTCACTCTTACTCTCCATCTTCTCCAAGGTTTCTTCCAGAATCATTTTCTTTGTCTTTTGTCCTGCTCTACCATCACTGTGGATCTTTTCCTCTGCCCTTTGTCCTTCTTCACCATCACTGTCCATCTTCTCCAAAGTCTCTTCCCGTGTCTCTTTCTCTGTCTTTTGTCCTTCTCTTAGCTCATCTTCTGTCTTATTTCTGTCTTCACCTTCAATCTTTGACATCTCCAAATAGCCCTCATCCACTTCACCTTCTTTTTCTTGTCCTTCATTTCCCCCCCCCCTTTCTTCAGGCAGGCTCCTGTGCAATGTTGTGTCTCCCACTGAGACTTCATTCTCCAATAGCCACTCTTTGGACACAGTTTTCCCCATGGATCCTTTATGTTAAGTTAATAATGATTGGTTACTATTGAAAACTGCACCAGTATTTATCCTGTGCACTGTACTATGTATGTACCTGAGGGAATCATCTGTCCAACTGTGGATCCAGCCTGGTGTTTAATGTTGTCACCTTAAAAGTGTATGATAAATACATAAATGTATTATAAAATGCAACTTTTCTTGTCCAGGCTCCATTACTTCACTTTGTCATATTTTCCCATAATTACCAGATATTGGCATGATGTCTTCAAACAAAGATGACTGGTGGAAAACCATCTTATTCACCATACTGACTCGGTCACACACAGTTTTTCTTGAGTGAGTTGACAACATTTTTGCCGTTCCTGGTCTTACAAAAGCCTGCTGCATCTAAAAAAAAGAAAAAGAAATAAGGTGTGAAAATATATTCTAGATCATGTAGTTCGTCTAGCTCGGATGTTCAGGTGTGTTTTAGTGCAGTGCTCTTACACCAGGACAGACTTTGACTGCCACCTTGTCATTCTGTGGGAAAAGGTCAAAGCATGTTGTAAACAGTTTAGAAAGCCACTAATTATTAACAAAAAGTGAGCAGATCTACTTCACAGCCAGAAGTTATCATTTTGATTTGTTGGCCTTATAGAAACCCATTTTATCACCTACACACAATGGCAAAGATCCAACATCTATGTAAGAGTCCCTTTATTGCAAAGAATGGACCTGATGTCTAAACAAGTCTGTTTACTGTAAAATACTTTTTCTGACGAGACATCAGTAACAGCTTTTCTTGTTTGTGTTATATGTGGTATATGGTGGTATATGTTGACATTATACTGTCTTGAGAGTGACAGGACTCACTGAAACCAGGGCTGTATTCAGTTTTAGGTCTGGAGATTGGCTCATCAATGCTCGTGTGTCCTGTTAATTTAGCAATATGAATTAAAGAACAAATGAAATAGACAAGTGTGGGTTTTAAAAGCCAAGTTTCAAGTTTTTATTTTGCTAATGTGGTAAAACTTTATCTTTTTGTGATATGATTATTGCTTGTTTGATGTACTAGCTACTTCACTTACCTCATTCTGCAACACATCTTCCTCACCACTTTCCCCCATATTTCCTTTTGACTGGGCTTCCTCTTCTTTCTCAGGCAGACATGGACTCTCTCCTCTCGTACACTCCTCCTCTGATTCCTTTTCTGTTACTCTCAGTGCACGGACCCTTGAACCAACCCGCTCAACTTCAGATGAGCTCCTCAGCTGGTTTTATGAAAGACAAAAATAATTTGTTCATTTGGAAAGCTTTTAGTATTTTCCGAAGCATTTACACTGATAATGACTCACCTCTCTTTGCAGGACAGAGCTCTCAGATCTCTTTCTTTTGGCCACCTTGTGAACCCTTCCTATGATCTGTTCATCCTCTTCTTCAAAATCACCCTCTGATTCCTCCTGTGTGGTTTTAACTCATTAAAACTCTAACTCATTTAGCTCTGAAGGTCTTCAGTACTTTTAAACACTTAAACTGATGATAGATCTCACCTCTCTTTGCAGGACAAGGCTCTCAGATCTCTTTCTTTTGGTCACCTTGTGAACCCTTTGTAGGACTTGTTCCTCCTCTTCTTCAGAATCAGTCTCAGATCCCTGCTGTGTGGGTTTCCATTCATCAGCGGAGCCATCACCTTCAGATGAACTAAAGCTCTGTTTTTAGGTAACAAAAGATTCATTTTACTGATTTTGAATTGAAAGCTAGTAGAATGTGGGGAAGCACTGAATCTAATTATTACTCTCACCTCTATTTTCTGGAAAGGGCACTCAACCTCCCTTTTATCTGTTCCATCCTGTTTAAAAGAGGTCATCGTCTGTTTTTTAATGAAAAGTCAAAAGAATATTAAAAGCTTTGTAATATGTGGAAGTACTGAAAACTGTCAAAACTCACCATTTGTTGGTTCAAAGGCACAGATGCCCTTTTCTCACGCAGCTGGTAAGTCCTTTTTGGCACATGTTCCTCATCCTCTTCAGGATCTGGTACTGTTTCAGTAAGTGTGGTTTTCATATCACCTGCATCATCCTCATCAGATGAGCTCACCATCTTTTTTTAGGAAAAATAAAGTATATTAAGCTCATTTTAGAATGACGTATTTTTAATTTGTGTGTGGAAACACTGCAGCTAGTCACATGTCTCACCTGCTGGTCTGAGGGCACAAGGATCTTGTTGCTGTACAGCTGGTTAAGCCTTTTTCTCACAGGCTTCTCTTGGCCCAATGGTTCCTGCTCCTCCTCTTCAAACCCCTGATTGTCTTCATTTTGTGCAGGTTCGTTGTCCTCCCTTTCAGAAGCAATGGTCATGGTGTTGTCTTTCTTGTGTTTCTCTCTGCGTTTCCTTGTCTTTGCAGCATATGTAGAAATTGCCATCATTGACAATCCTCTACTCTGGAGTGTGACCTCTGCTGGGTCCTCCGCTGTGCAAAGAAATGGATAAAATGAATACAAGTTGATGGATACTACAAGAAAAAATAGGTTTGATTTAGATTGTTTAAAAAACCTTGATAAAATCTTTTGGCTGTGTTTGCATCATGGCACATAAAAGTCGCCACTTTCTGGTAGGTTTTATGGCCCAACTGCCGCTTGGCCTGGGGAATGAATGTAAAAAAGAAATATATACAAGTGCAAAATTCATTAAGTTTTCACCACACTTAATTGTTTTTAAGATACAAAAAACCATGAGAAGTTATCTCACATAAGTGGCAACAGAGGAGCGCAGCATGTTGAAAGTTGGGGCTGTCCCCAAGCCCATCCCCTCCCAGGCCTCCTTGAAATATTCAGACAGCTTCAGCAGGACACCTCCACTGGTTGTGTGAAAGAAGGTAGAAGCCTCTTTGCCTCCTTCAATTCTGTTTCGAAGCAGGTTGTAACGCTGCAACCAGGAATACTCGCTTGGCTTGAGGGGTACAGCTGCTTCACCAAAGTACCTTTGAGTCTTGTGCTGTCCAACCTAATAATTCAGGAAAGTTGACTTTTCACTCTGACCAACTGATATAAAAATGTGTATGTCTCTTGTGTCCTTTCAGTTTTTGTAATAATGTTTGCACTTACACGGATGATGCGGGCACCCTGCTTAGTCTTTTCTGCTGCCTTGACCTCCTTTCTGGTCATGTTGATCACAACACCCTTTCGGTGGCCTGTTGTTGCAATAATATAGCCACCCAGCAGTCCAAAAAACTCTTTCAGACATGCTCGGTCCTCTGGATGCTTCTCAAGGTCAACTGTAAAAGCAGAGGAAGGACATTGTATGCATTCACTCACAATGATGATGTTCTTACCTAAGTACCACACGTTGGCCACACAAAAGCAGCAGAGACCAGCCCATATATAAAAACCCAGTTTGTAGATGTTAATCCCTGTAATGTAAAATCTGCAGAACGGTATCTTCACCCAAAGTTTGAGTCTGGAGAAGCCCCATAACATTAAATAAACCTTATTTTTACAAATCTGAAACTTATGCTGAGCAATGATTCATACCCAGTACTGCAGTGATCTTCTTCGGAGCCTCATCTATAAACCATGCATGTTTCTGTGCCTTGACCAGTCTCTCTGAAATTTTGAATAGCATTTATTATATGCATGTTCCCTGCTTTTAACGATGTGATGTTGATGTTTGGACGTGGGGTTATAAATGTTAAACATACCAGATTTACTTCGCCTCACACTGAGCTGGTGCCCGACCACATCCCGGCCAATATCTCTGATCCGGGCCCTCAGCTCTACCAAGATGGCATTGATTTTTTTTGTTCTCAGTCTGATAGATGGTGGTGCCATGTTTGAAATATATTTCATAAAGGCCACAACATCCATCAAATAGTTTCTCTGTGTTGGGGGTTTGAAGCCTTTTTCCTGAAGGTCTGCAACAAAACTTGAAAGACAAAAATACAAATACAGTCATGTCCTCTACCCTGTGACACACTGATGCTTCTTACAGTGTAGTACTGTTAGGGATATTTTTGTTTCTTGTGCTGATTACACCATCCCCTGATATCTGTAAGGAGTGTTTTATCTCTTTTATAATCAAATAGTGTTTTACCTCTCCTATTGATTAAGTCACTTATTTTACCTCTTATTGATAAAGCTGATCAAGTGACCCTTTCCTACCTCTGATTAATACAGCTACACTTCCTACCTCGAGACAGTGTAGTGTGCCTTGAATCACATATCGTGTTTGTATGCAATAATCAAAGATACTGTGTTACTAATCATTGAGTTGTTGTGACCTGTCCAACAATGAGAGGGTATGACGCATTAGTCCCATGGTGTTAAGGATTAATACATGTGAGAAATAAACCAGGATACTCTGAAAGTCCCTTTATTATTACTAGCTATTATTATTATTACTAACAAACATGCACTGAATCACAAGTCTGCACTAAAAGTGACTTTTTACTGTAGCTCATACTGTGACATTTGATGCAATTGTTTAAAGATAGGCCTGTACACCAAGTTACACAGGTGCCTTTGTTTTCAAAGAATCAGCCTGAAGCTGTGGCCAAGGTCATGCGAAGGATGCAAGCAAGTGATGGGAGAAAGTAACAGAGACAATGGAGCCTAAGACCATAGAAAGACTCCAAACATGGTGCAGGTGAGATAGTATAGGGAGGATCTTTCAACAGGGTGATGTCTTCTGTGGATGGATGGTTCGTGGGCCAAGAGGCTGAGACCAGCCTGTGCACCAACGAAGGAAGAGCTATGTCTAAACCACGGTTTCTTCCCACCAGTTTAGCCAATCATAATAATCAATGTTGACTTGTAATTTGCATGCTGCACATCATATAGTGAATATGTGTTAACAATCTTTATCCTTTTCTGGGAGGCTGGATACAGAGTAACAGCGATCCGCTGACTGTGTTTTTCCAAACAGAAAAGGTCCATGATCATGTACTTTTAATAATCCAATTTGAAAATAAATAGTTAAGAGCACGTCGTAGTTTGTCTTCTCTCAAATAAACAAACACGTTTTCCTGACAGTACTTACCCACGGATTCTAGCGTGGTTGCTCAGGAAAAGAAGGTCAACATTTGGGATCGATGAGTCTGCCATGTACTCTAGAAAATCCCGAACATGTTTGGCTCGCTGCTTGGCGTTTTCAGACGTTTTCCTACTGGGGTTGGCACCTTCTGTGTGGCCCCTAAATTCCTCGACCAATCTCACTAAAGAGGAAAGAATATAAAGCAAATCAAATATTTTTGCATGGTCTTCTTTCTTAAATCACTGACCTCAGATGTCTTTACAATCTGCATATTAACACAACATCCCCTATATTTCAAGTTCAATACTAGTACAGTGACTACTATATGAGGGTATCTTCACCATAGCGAGGGGCTTTGCTGGGGGGAAATGGTGCACGTCTGCGATGTTTTGCTGCCTGAAAAAAGCACATGAAGCAGATTTATTTAATCAAGAGTTACTGAAACAATTGGTCACATTTCAGAAGTACACCAAAGGAATAACCCAACACTCACAGTTGCACGCATTGTTGAAGAATGTAGCTGCTTGAGCTCATGGTTCCTCTCAATCTCAATCTGGAGCAGGTTCTTCACCACGTTTAGTTCGGCAAAGAGAAGCTGGCAGTTCCTGCACCCAGGATCAGGGGCCCTCAGGACAGAACGCCTTCTAGTTCGCTTGGCCTGTTGGTCAACTGTTCCTGTGTAGCAGGAAGCCTGGCTGGTTGAGGGAAAAAGATCCAGCATAGCTGGTGCTTCTGGGTCATAAGAAGCCTGGCTGGTTGAGAGAGAAGGATCCTGCATCGCTGGTATTTCTGGGTCACAGGAAGCCTGTCTGGTTGAGGGAGAAGGATCCTGCATCGCTGGTATTTCTGGGTCACAGGAAGCCTGTCTGGTTGAGGGAGAAGGATCCTGCATTGCTGGTATTTCTGGGTCACAAGAAGCATGGCTGGTTGAAGGAGAAGGATCCTGCATCGCTGGTATTTCTGGGTCACAAGAAGCCTGGCTGGTTGAGTGAGAAGGATCCTGCATCGCTGGTATTTCTGGGTCACAGGAAGCCTGTCTGGTTGAGGGAGAAGGATCCTGCATCACTGGTATTTCTGGGTCACAGGAAGCCTGGCTGGTTGAGGGAGAAGGATCCTGCATAGTTTTTGTTTTTGGGTCACAAGAACCCTGGCTGGCAAGGGGAGAACTAGACACGGGGCCCGAAAGAGGAGGCACAGTGGTAGAAGCTGCAGCATGGGAAGCAGCCTCTATCACCCTCCTGACACCCTCTTCGATTGCTGCATCATCCACCTCGTCAAGATGTGAGACCATTGGTGGTGTGGGTTTCGAGGCACGTAGGAGGGCCAGTTCTCTCGCAATGTATCTGTCCTTCGCTTTCTGGATGTACAGTGTAACCATTGGCTTCTGCAAAAAAAGCAGAACGTACATTTAGTAAATCATTTCATTCTGTCTGAAAAAAGTTACATTATTGATATCTCATTAACTTTAGCATCATGCATGTATTTAACCAGCAATATTCTTTCTGTGGGATTTGTAGCACTAAATAAATACAGCATTTCTGAATCTATATTAACCACACAAGGATCAAATGAAGACCACAGACCCACCACACAGCAAGGAAGAACAAGAAGCACAACAAGGACCACAGTTGCTGGGTTTAAGATCTCAACCTAACTCAACAATACACATAAATCACACAGAGGGACTACCTTCAGGCTGTGGATCCTTTGCAGATGCTTGTCGAGTCGGTTAATATATTTAGACTTGCAGAAACGCACTGGGCAGTCCAGATTTGCACGAAAACTGGAGAAGCAAGAAGAGTCTTTGATTTAGTAGTAGAAAAAATGTTTGTAAGAAGTGTGAAATGAAACAGTGTACTAAGAAAATATGCACACATTTCTTTGTAACATGTGTAACACTTAACACTTAAAAATGTTAAAAAAAAACATATGACACTTGCTAATACAGATTATTCATGACCTGCCTTGCATCTATTTTTGAGAGACTTTTGCAAAATCAGTTGTAGCCTCATACATCACAGACCGATATTTACATTTGCATTACGTTATTTGTTACTGAAAAAAGCACTTTTATTACAGTGATTATTTAAAAGCAACAACTTACTATACAACACTGATTAACAATAGTGTTTTGGACCCTATTTCATTGATAGTGAAAAAGCACCATAAGAAGCTTCTTTAAGAGCATCCTGAAGAGGAAACAGGACACTTACTGTCGATGAGAAAACTTGCTCAGAAGACTCAACTCTGTTTTGTTGACCACCTTTTCTGTGCTTCTCAGGTGCTGGACTATATCAGCATACAGTTTCCCACAAATGAGACACTTGTGCTTGCACCTCTCATACTGCTTGCTTGGAGGGCTGCAGTCAGAAGATTCCTGTTGCTGTGGTCCTGCTGTCTGAGGCTCCTCATCAGGTTCCTGTACATGGACACAAAAGTACTGCTCGTCGAAGCCCAATAGTAGATATTGGTGAATGGATTACACAGATAATCTCTGACCTGTTTCCATCATACCCCATGATATTTGCCATACACAGACATTCTAGAGTTTAATATTATTAGGGCCACGGGGCAATTGCACCGAGCACTGGTCCCTACAGCTATAGCTGCAGGGACCAGTGCTCGGGGCTTATTGTTATACTGTGGATTTCTTCTTATCCTTTCCTCTTCCAGATACAATTTCGGTTCGCTTCTTGTCCTACAATTAGAAGAGTTGTAGGACAAATGATATATCAAAACGTGCGTCTTGATCGGGATAGGTGTGCTATTACCTTTCTTCACAGGATACGAATTTCGAATTTCAAATACGAATCTCATCATAATGTACACACTCCGGCAGTAGCCCCCGTGGCTCTTTCAAAATTTCCCCAGAGGAAATTTTCTAGTTACTTTAATTATCTGGGTGTAAGTTTATGCTTTCTTTACTTTATAAAATAATATTTCCCACATTCCTGGGTAAATTCGTAAATTTAGTTTCCTTTCATTCTTTTTTATCTTATGCAAACAATGAATCGATCCATAATGTCATGATTTGGTCGTTTTGATCTTCTGTTTAATAGACGTATTTAAGTTTTTTATTCTTGCATTTGGGTCCTGTTCCATTGTGTTTCCTTAATCGGACATGACACATCATCTCAACTGAACCCTGAATTTTGTAACCTATTGCACAACTAAGATGATACACTGATTTGTTTTGTTTTTTACAAATTGTATATTTTCTCTTCCTGTGACAAAAAATCAAAATAAAGTGACATTTTAAGTTACATTTTAAAAAATTTCAGACCAGTAAAATCTGCAAAAGTAATTCCTGCTGTTCTAATACCTTCATGCTGTGATCTATCAGGGAAAAATCAGCTAATAAAAACAACAATTTAAAACCCAGCCTGTTTAGAGGGAGCCTGGGTACATTTAAATGCAAGTAACAGGTTGTAAAATGTTATTTAAGCTAATTTAAGCATGTTTTAGCTAAGCTTATTTAAGTAAAACATGCTAATGAATACTAATAAAGTGCAACAAAAACAACAAGCAGTCATTCATTGCCCAGACTGCACAGATATCCAACATGTCAGTATTTTTGGATTTTACCTGATTGCTGGTTGCTGCAACACCTCCGTCCATGATTCCTCCTCAACTTGTCTCTTCCTCTCTCTCTCTCTCTCTCTCTCTCTCGCGCGCGCTCTTCCTGCCC
Source organism: Pagrus pagrus (assembly GCF_965226575.1). Taxonomy (NCBI): domain Eukaryota; kingdom Metazoa; phylum Chordata; class Actinopteri; order Spariformes; family Sparidae; genus Pagrus; species Pagrus pagrus. The sequence goes on from NW_028175355.1 coordinate 49,219, forward strand.
TTCACACAGGAGGACATGGGTCTGCTCTGATTGGCTAAAAAGTTAATGACTGCTCTGACTGGCTGAAAAGTTAATGACTGCACTGATTGTCTGCTCCAGTGTGTTGGTGATGTTGTGGATTTTCTTCACTTTTCTGAACTGGCCTCGAGGTTTCTGCATCATCCTACATTGTGTTCTGCTAAATCTGCACAGATTTTGAAAGATTTCAACTCTTCTGCAGGTAAGAGTCAATTTCTGGTTTGTAGCCCACTTTCTGTTTCCTCTTTCTGTTACATTGCTGTAATGCTGCACAATTACACCACACTTTTAGTCTTTTTCTAGCTAAAATGTTGTTCAAATGTGGATTTGTGGCCCACTTTGGTCTCTTTTGTAGATAAAGTTTTATTTTAGTTTGAAATCTCAGAGCGACAATTGGCGGAGGGGGAGGTAAAACTTCTGCGAGTGAATCTGTCCATTTTCTCTGTATAGTAATAACTAAGGACCCACTTTTGCAGTAAAAGATTAAAACTTTTAAAACTAAAAATTCTGATACAATGTATCCTGCTATTAAGTAGCACACTACTGTAATATGATAGAGCTGAGGCAATTATGAACCCAATTTACTGTAAAGCTGTCTCTCCATATTTAACATGGGTCAAATAAATTAATTTGACATAATCAATAAAAAATTTATTGCATCATTTATAGAATATGCTTTGAAATATTTTAGATACTTGGTGTATTTATTACTACTCCCCCTGGGACATTGTACGATTTTTTAGATTGTTGTCGCTTAAAATGCCTGATTTGCCTGATGTGGAATTGGAGCTTTTCAAAAACGTGTTGAAAGTTGTGATATTTGTAGGCTTTATTTTCTTTACATCACAGGAGAAAGGGCATTTTAAACAATCTCACATTCCTGTAATCAACACCATATGACATGAAAATAATATTGTGTATGTATGGGGTCTGGGGGCTAAGAGGATACCTTTCACTCTCTCACTCTCTCTCTCTCTCAGCCAAACTGGTGTGCCAAGGTCTAATATGTATGTTCCCATATACAGTCCTGCCCTAACTGTAACACTTATGTTTTACAGTGAAACCCAGGCAGTGCAAACTGAATCTGCAGCCCACCAATCCAAGTACGTCATTATGCTTGTGCATCAACATTGCTGCCTCCCAGGATATTTCACAGAGCTATGGATTTTTGCCATGATGATAATATGCGCTCTTACCCCAGAACAAGCTTATTCTCTAAAAATAACATCTGACAATAATCACTATTTGGGAACTAGAGATCGAAGTGTGTCTCTCAACTGTGAGTTCACCCTTGATTCTAAGGATTTGGAAAATTTGGACATGGAGTGGAACATTGTGCCACCAAACAGGAGGGAAGATGACAAACTGATACTCTTGTATACTCAAAGTATCATTCATAATAATTTATATGCCCCTTTAAAGAACAGGATCTACTTTACATCTCCTGAGCCCCAAGACGGTGATGCTTCTCTAAGCATCACTGACCTTAAGCTCACAGATTCTGGAACATACCAATGTAAGGTGAGATACCTAGGAAGAGAACAGATTAAAGACATTCTTCTGACTGTAATGGAGAGGCCAGACAAACCGGTATGTTACATGGATGGTGAAGCTGTGTTAGGTACAAATATAAGGCTCAGATGCAAATCCTCACAAGGCACTCCACCGCTTAAATACAGATGGGCAAAGCTCAGCGTAAACCGGATGCTGGATCCAGATGCCTTTGTTGATGCTCAAAGAGGGGACTTATACTTGGATAAGATCACAGAGAGGGACTCTGGAGCCTACCGCTGTACCGTCCAGAACCTTGTGGGTATGGAAGACTGTGAGTTTATACTCAAAATCACATCTCCATCAACAGTGATTGACGGACATGGACCTATAGCAGGAACTACAGCTGGAATTACAGCAGAAGTGGGTTTGGAAGACTGTGAGCCGGTACTCAATATCACATCTCCATCAACAGTGATTGATGGACCTATAGCAGGAACTACAGCTGAAATTACAGCAGAAGTGGGTATGGAAGACTGTGAGCCTGTACTCAATATTACATCTCCATCAACAGTGATTGACGGACTTGGACCTAACACAGGAACTACAGCTGAAATTACAGCAGGAGTGGGTATTGAAGACTGTGAGCCTGTACTCAATATCACATCTCCATCAACAGTGATTGACGGACATGGACCTACAGCAGGAACTGCAGCAGGAGCTATTGTTGCTGTGATTGTGCTCATCACTGTAACGCTCACCTCAGTCATTTACTACCGCCGCAGAAAAAGGCATGGAACGTTAAGGAGGAATCCATGGGCTCAGAGAAACTCATGCATCTATTGGCCCATAATAATAGAACAGGTAAGGAAGGTTCAGCTAAAGAAATCTGCATATGTAAGAGTGTTTTGGTCTTTTGTGCCAACAGAATATTCTTTCATACTGCGCTCATCATTGCAGCTCAGGTGTGAGGAAGAAGACAACCCATATGAGGCAACGGAGGCTACCGACCCTGTGAGTAGCTGACATATTCATGTCTCTGTTTTATGATTAACTGCATGCTGTTTAGGATGCTGTATATCACTGTAACCTCTGGAGTCATCTAGTCACTAAGGAGCAAAACCAGTAGTTAGTATACATTTCATAGTGTGGCAGCTGGAAACCTTTGAATGTAATTCTATTGAATAACAGGGCCATCTCAGCATTTAAAGTATGAGTAAAACCCCAACATCTATCTATCTATCTATCTATCTATCTATCTATCTATCTATCTATCTATCTATCTATCCCTTGAATACAAAAATCTCATGATTTGTCTCCAGGTGCTGTCCTCCTCTGCAGAGGACAATGAGAAGAATGCATCTATTGAGGAGGGTCTGACAGCCTGTATTGAAGCCAAGGCAAAGAGTATTAAGCTTGGTTTAGCGATGTGTGCAGACAGTATAGTTATTTTTTAGAGGATTTCTGTCCATGACCTCTAAATCACAAAATCTCCTCTGTAGGATTTGTGCTCCTCACAGATAGAAAAATCAGAGGACAATGGATCCATGGGAAACAGAGATCAGGCTGAGACTGAAGGACCGGTGAGTGGAAGTAAACTGGTTTAATTTTGTGTGCATGAAATCAAGTCATACATGAAGCAATATCTGTCTGTTCTCCATCTTAAGGAGCCATGTTCCTTGCACACAGAAGATGAGATTGATGTTGAAGGACAGGTGAGTGGAAGTAAACTGGTTTAATTTTGTGTGCATGAAATCAAGTCATACATGAACCAATATCTGCTTGTCCCCCATCTTAAGGAGCCATGTTCCTTGCACACAGAAAATGAGAAAAATGCATCCCACGAGGAGGTCACGACAGCATTGTAAAGCAAAGGTGAGCAGTATGAAGACGGTTTTAGTGCTGTTTACTACATTACAGATATGTTGGAAAACCACATCTTTTTGCATCCTTTCAGGAGCCATGTTCTTCAGAGGAAGAAACGTCCAAGGATGAAGAATCCCTTAAAGTTCTGTTAACATAAATATTAGACTGGTTTATATGTGAACATTTCCCTCAAAACAGTTCAGATTAGGTCACAAAGGAGAACATGATGTCCAGGAGCCACATCCATTAGGGCACATTGAAGTTCCTAAATGTTGTTTTTGATAATTTCATGTATGCTCAGTGTTTATCTCAACATCTTTACTCAAAGTTATGTGAAATGTGTGGACCTGGCCCTAACTGATTAAAGAGGAGGAAGGGACATCCAAGTGCCACGTTGTTGAGAACAGAATAAACGTTCTTGAATATGTAAAGGTTTTTTAGGAAGAATTCATGTTTGTTGTCTTTGAAAAGGTTTCAAAGGTAAAAGTTGGGTGTTTTAGCCTTTAGATACTGAGAAAGTGGTCTTCAATAATCTGATGAATGCTGAAGTCATGACTGTATCACCATACACCCATTTGGGCCAAACAGGTCTCAGTCATTCTCTAGCCAACTATGCATTTTTAATAACTAGAGGGTCTCAAAGGTACAAGTTGGGTGTTTTAGCCTTTAGATACTGGGAAAGTGGTCTTCAATAATCTCATGAATGCTGGAGTCATACCTAAGTTACTTCCTGTTGTGTGAAACAAAGGTGACATGACTGTATCTCCATACACCCATATTTGGCCAAACAGGTCTCAGTCATTCTGTAGCCAACCTTGCATTTTTGATAAAGGGTCTCAAAGGTACAAGTTGGGTGTTTTAGCCTTTAGATACCGAGAAAGTGGTCTTCAATAATATCATGAATGCTGTCGTCATACATAAGTTTTCCTGTTGTATGAGACAAAGCGGTCATGACTGTATCTACATACAACCATATTTGGCCAAACAGGTCTCAGTCATTCTGTAGCCAACTTTGCACTTTTAATAAAGTGTCTCAAAAGTACAAGTTGGGCGTTTTAGCCTTTAGATACTGGGAAAGTGGTCTTCAATAATCTCATGAATGCTGGAGTCATACTTAAGTTTTCCTGTTGTATGAGACAAAGGGGTCATGACTGTATCTACATACTACCATATTTGGCCAAACAGGTCTCAGTCATTCTGTAGCCAAATTTGCATTTTTAATAAAGGGTCTCAAAGGTACAAGTTGGGTGTTTTAGCCTTTAGATACCGAGAAATTGGTCTTCAAAAATATCATGAATGCCAGAGTCATACTTAAGTTGCCGGTTGTATGAAACAAAGGTGTCATGACTGTATCTCCATACACCCATATTGGCCAAACAGGTCTCAGTCATTCTGTAGCCAACTTTGCACCTGTAATAATTGGTCTCAAAGGTACAAGCTGGGTGTTTTAGCCTTCAGATACTGGGAAAGTGGTCTTCAATAATCTCATGAATGCTGGAGTCATACCTAAGTTACTTCCTGTTGTGTGAAACAAAGGTGACATGACTGTATCTCCATACACCCATATTTGGCCAAACAGGTCTCAGTCATTCTGTAGCCAACCTTGCATTTTTGATAAAGGGTCTCAAAGGTACAAGTTGGGTGTTTTAGCCTTTAGATACCGAGAAAGTGGTCTTCAATAATATCATGAATGCTGTCGTCATACATAAGTTTTCCTGTTGTATGAGACAAAGCGGTCATGACTGTATCTACATACAACCATATTTGGCCAAACAGGTCTCAGTCATTCTGTAGCCAACTTTGCACTTTTAATAAAGTGTCTCAAAAGTACAAGTTGGGCGTTTTAGCCTTTAGATACTGGGAAAGTGGTCTTCAATAATCTCATGAATGCTGGCGTCATACTTAAGTTTTCCTGTTGTATGAGACAAAGGGGTCATGACTGTATCTACATACAACCATATTTGGCCAAACAGGTCTCAGTCATTCTGTAGCCAAATTTGCATTTTTAATAAAGGGTCTCAAAGGTACAAGTTGGGTGTTTTAGCCTTTAGATACCGAGAAATTGGTCTTCAAAAATATCATGAATGCCAGAGTCATACTTAAGTTGCCGGTTGTATGAAACAAAGGTGTCATGACTGTATCTCCATACACCCATATTGGCCAAACAGGTCTCAGTCATTCTGTAGCCAACTTTGCACCTGTAATAATTGGTCTCAAAGGTACAAGCTGGGTGTTTTAGCCTTCAGATACTGGGAAAGTGGTCTTCAATAATCTCATGAATGCTGGAGTCATACCTAAGTTACTTCCTGTTGTGTGAAACAAAGGTGACATGACTGTATCTCCATACACCCATATTTGGCCAAACAGGTCTCAGTCATTCTGTAGCCAACCTTGCATTTTTGATAAAGGGTCTCAAAGGTACAAGTTGGGTGTTTTAGCCTTTAGATACCGAGAAAGTGGTCTTCAATAATATCATGAATGCTGTCGTCATACATAAGTTTTCCTGTTGTATGAGACAAAGCGGTCATGACTGTATCTACATACAACCATATTTGGCCAAACAGGTCTCAGTCATTCTGTAGCCAACTTTGCACTTTTAATAAAGTGTCTCAAAAGTACAAGTTGGGCGTTTTAGCCTTTAGATACTGGGAAAGTGGTCTTCAATAATCTCATGAATGCTGGAGTCATACTTAAGTTTTCCTGTTGTATGAGACAAAGGGGTCATGACTGTATCTACATACAACCATATTTGGCCAAACAGGTCTCAGTCATTCTGTAGCCAAATTTGCATTTTTAATAAAGGGTCTCAAAGGTACAAGTTGGGTGTTTTAGCCTTTAGATACCGAGAAATTGGTCTTCAATAATCTGATGAAAGCTGAAGTCATGACTGTATCACCATACACCCATATTGGGCCAAACAGGCCTCAGTCATTCTCTAGCCAACTATGCATTTTTAATAACTAGAGGGTCTCAAAGGTACAAGTTGGGTGTTTTAGCCTTTAGATACTGGGAAAGTGGTCTTCAATAATCTCATGAATGCTGGAGTCATACCTAAGTTACTTCCTGTTGTGTGAAACAAAGGTGACATGACTGTATCTCCATACACCCATATTTGGCCAAATAGGTCTCAGTCATTCTGTAGCCAACCTTGCATTTTTGATAAAGGGTCTCAAAGGTACAAGTTGGGTGTTTTAGCCTTTAGATACCGAGAAAGTGGTCTTCAATAAGATCATGAATGCTGTCGTCATACTTAAGTTTTCCTGTTGTATGAGACAAAGGGGTCATGACTGTATCTCCATACACCCATATTGGCCAAACAGATCTCAGTCATTCTGTAGCCAACTTTGCACTTTTAATAAAGGGTCTCAAAGGTACAAGTTGGGTGTTTTAGCCTTTAGATACCGAGAAATTGGTCTTCAAAAATATCATGAATGCCAGAGTCATACTTAAGTTGCCGGTTGTATGAAACAAAGGTGTCATGACTGTATCTCCATACACCCATATTGGCCAAACAGGTCTCAGTCATTCTGTAGCCAACTTTGCACCTGTAATAATGGGTCTCAAAGGTACAAGCTGGGTGTTTTAGCCTTCAGATACTGGGAAAGTGGTCTTCATTAATCTCATGAACACTGGAGTCATACCTAAGTTGCTCCCTGTTGTGTGAAAAAAAGGTTCCATGACTGTATCTCCATACACCCATATTTGGCCAACAGGTCTCAGTCATCTGTAGCCAACCTTGCATTTTTGATAAAGGGTCTCAAAGGTACAAGTTGGGTGTTTTAGCCTTTAGATACCGAGAAAGTGGTCTTCAATAATATCATGAATGCTGTCGTCATACATAAGTTTTCCTGTTGTATGAGACAAAGGGGTCATGACTGTATCTGCATACACCCATATTTGGCCAAACAGGTCTCAGTCATTCTGTAGCCAACTTTGTACTTTTAATAAAGGGTCTCAAAGGTACAAGTTGTGTGTTTTAGCCTTCAGATACTGGGAAAGTGGTCTTCATTAATCTCATGAAGGCTGGAGTCATACTTACGTTACTTCCTGTTGTGTGAAACAAAGGTGTCATGACTGTATCTCCATACACCCATATTGGCCAAACAGGTCTCAGTCATTCTGTAGCCAACTTTGCACTTTTAATAAAGGGTCTCAAAGGTACAAGTTGGGTGTTTTAGCCTTCAGATACTGGGAAAGTGGTCTTCATTAATCTCATGAACACTGGAGTCACACCTAAGTTACTTCCTGTTGTGTGAAACAAAGGTGACATGACTGTATCTCCATACACCCATATTTGGCCAAACAGGTCTCAGTCATTCTGTAGCCAACCTTGCATTTTTGATAAAGGGTCTCAAAGGTACAAGTTGGGTGTATTAGCCTTTAGATACTGAGAAAGTGGTCTTCAATAATCTCATGAACGCTGGAGTCATACTAAAGTTTTCCTGTTGTATGAGACAAAGGGGTCATGACTGTATCTCCATACACCCATATTTGGCCAAACAGGGCTCAGTCATTCTGTAGCCAACCTTGCATTTTTGATAAAGAGTCTCAAAGGTACAAGTTGGGTCTTTTAGTCTTTAGATACTGGGAAAGTGGTCTTTAGCAATCTCATGAAGGCTGGAGTCACACCTAAGTTACTTCCTGTTGTGTGAAACAAAGGTGACATGACTGTATCTCCATACACCTATATTTGGCCAAACAGGTCTCAGTCATTCTGTAGCCAACCTTGCATTTTTTAAAAAGGGTCTCAAAGGTACAAGTTGGGTGTTTTAGCCTTTAGATACTGGGAAAGTGGTCTTCAATAATCTCATGAATGCTGGAGTCGTACTAAAGTTTTCCTGTTGTATGAGACAAAGGGGTCATGACTGTATCTCCATACACCCATATTTGGCCAAACAGGTCTCAGCCATTCTGCAGCCAACTTTGCATCTATAATAAAGGGTCTCAAAGGTACAAGTTGGGTGTTTTAGCCTTTAGATACCGAGAAAGTGGTCTTCAATAATATCATGAATGCCAGAGTCATACTTACGTTACTTCCTGTTGTGTGAAACAAAGGGGTCATGACTGTATCTCCATACACCCATATTGGCCAAACAGATCTCAGTCATTCTGTAGCCAACTTTGCACTTTTAATAAAGGGTCTCAAAGGTACAAGTTGGGTTTTTTAGCCTTCAGATACTGGGAAAGTGGTCTTCATGAATCTCAGGAACACTGGAGTCACACCTAAGTTACTTCCTGTTGTGGGAAACAAAGGTGACATGACTGTATCTCCATACACCCATATTTGGCCAAACAGGTCTCAGTCATTCTGTAGCCAACCTTGCATTTTTGATAAAGGGTCTCAAAGGTACAAGTTGGGTGTTTTAGCCTTTAGATACTGAGAAAGTGGTCTTCAATAATCTCATGAATGCTGAAGTCAAACTAAAGTTTTCCTGTTGTATGAGACAAAGGGGTCATGACTGTATCTCCATACACCCATATTTGGCCAAACAGGGCTCAGTCATTCTGTAGCCAACCTTGCATTTTTGATAAAGAGTCTCAAAGGTACAAGTTGGGTCTTTTAGTCTTTAGATACTGGGAAAGTGGTCTTTAGCAATCTCATGAAGGCTGGAGTCATACTTACGTTACTTCCTGTTGTGTGAAACAAAGGTGTCATGACTGTATCTCCATACACCCATATTTGGCCAAACAGGTCTCAGTCATTCTGTAGCCAACTTTGCACTTTTAATAAAGGGTCTCAAAGGTACAAGTTGGGTGTTTTAGCCTTTAGATACTGGGAAAATGGTCTTCAATAATCTCATGAATGCTGGAGTCATACTAAAATTTTCCTGTTGTATGAGACAAAGGTGTCATGACTGTATCTCCATACACCCATATTTGGCCAAACAGGTCTCAGTCATTCTGTAGCCAACTTTGCATTTTTAATAAAGGGTAACAAAGGTACAAGTTGGGTGTTTTAGCCTTCAGATACTGGGAAAGTGGTCTTCATTAATCTCACGAACACTGGAGTCACACCTAAGTTACTTCCTGTTGTGTGAAACAAAGGTGACATGACTGTATCCCCATACACCTATATTTGGCCAAACAGGTCTCAGTCATTCTGTAGCCAACCTTGCATTTTTGATAAAGGGTCTCAAAGGTACAAGTTGGGTGTTTTAGCCTTTAGATACTGGGAAAGTGGTCTTCAATAATCTCATGAATGCTGGAGTCGTACTAAAGTTTTCCTGTTGTATGAGACAAAGGGGTCATGACTGTATCTGCATACACCCATATTTGGCCAAACAGGTCTCAGTCATTCTGTAGCCAACCTTGCATTTTTGATAAAGAGTCTCAAAGGTACAAGTTGGGTCTTATAGTCTTTAGATATTGGGAAAGTGGTCTTTAGCAATCTCATGAAGGCTGGAGTCATACTTACGTTACTTCCTGTTGTGTGAGACAAAGGGGTCATGACTGAATCTCCATACACCCATATTTGGCCAAAAAGGTCTCAGTCATTCTGTAGCCAACTTTGCATTTTGAATAAAGTGTCTCAAAGGTACAAGTTGGGTGTTTTAGCCTTTAGATACCGGGAAAGTGGTCTTCATTAATCTCATGAATGCCAGAGTCATACTTAATTTACTTCCTATTGTGTGAAACAAAGGTGACATGACTGTATCTCCATACACCCATATTTGGCCAAACAGGTCTCAGTCATTCTGTAGCCAACTTTGCACTTTTAATAAAGGGTCTCAAAGGTACAAGTTGGTTGTTTTAGCCTTTAGATACTGGGAAAGTGGTCTTCAATAATCTCATGAATGCTGGAGTCGTACTAACGTTTTCCTGTTGTATGAGACAAAGGGGTCATGACTGTATCTGCATACACCCATATTTGGCCAAACAGGTCTCAGCCATTCTGCAGCCAACCTTGCATTTTTAATAAAGGGTCTCAAAGGTACAAGTTGGGTGTTTTAGCCTTTAGATACCGAGAAAGTGGTCTTCAATAATATCATGAATGCCAGAGTCATACTTACGTTACTTCCTGTTGTGTGAAACAAAGGGGTCATGACTGTATCTCCATACACCCATATTGGCCAAACAGATCTCAGTCATTCTGTAGCCAACTTCGCACTTTTAATAAAGGGTCTCAAAGGTACAGGTTGGGTGTTTTAGCCTTCAGATACTGGGAAAGTGGTCTTCATTAATCTCATGAACACTGGAGTCACACCTAAGTTACTTCCTGTTGTGTGAAACAAAGGTGACATGACTGTATCTCCATACACCCATATTTGGCCAAACAGGTCTCAGTCATTCTGTAGCCAACCTTGCATTTTTGATAAAGGGTCTCAAAGGTACAAGTTGGGTGTTTTAGCCTTTAGATACTGAGAAAGTGGTCTTCAATAATCTCATGAATGCTGGAGTAATACTAAAGTTTTCCTGTTGTATGAGACAAAGGGGTCATGACTGTATCTCCATACACCCATATTTGGCCAAACAGGGCTCAGTCATTCTGTAGCCAACCTTGCATTTTTGATAAAGAGTCTCAAAGGTACAAGTTGGGTCTTTTAGTCTTTAGATACTGGGAAAGTGGTCTTTAGCAATCTCATGAAGGCTGGAGTCATACTTACGTTACTTCCTGTTGTGTGAAACAAAGGTGTCATGACTGTATCCCCATACACCCATATTTGGCCAAACAGGTCTCAGTCATTCTGTAGCCAACTTTGCATTTTTAATAAAGTGTCTCAAAGGTACAAGTTGGGTGTTTTAGCCTTTAGATACCGGGAAAGTGGTCTTCATTAATCTCATGAATGCCAGAGTCATACTTAATTTACTTCCTATTGTGTGAAACAAAGGTGAGATGACTGTATCTCCATACACCCATATTTGGCCAAACAGGTCTCAGTCATTCTGTAGCCAACTTTGCACTTTTAACAAAGGGTCTCAAAGGTACAAGTTGGGTGTTTTAGCCTTTAGATACTGGGAACGTGGTCTTCAATAATCTCATGAATGCTGGAGTCGTACTAAAGTTTTCCTGTTGTATGAAACAAAGGTGTCATGACTGAATCTCCATACACCCATATTTGGCCAAACAGGTCTCAGTCATTCTGTAGCCAACTTTGCACTTTTAATAAAGGGTCTCAAAGGTACAAGTTGGGTGTTTTAGCCTTTAGATACTGGGAAAATGGTCTTCAATAATCTCATGAATGCTGGAGTCATACTAAAATTTTCCTGTTGTATGAGACAAAGGTGTCATGACTGTATCTCCATACACCCATATTTGGCCAAACAGGTCTCAGTCATTCTGTAGCCAACTTTGCATTTTTAATAAAGGGTAACAAAGGTACAAGTTGGGTGTTTTAGCCTTCAGATACTGGGAAAGTGGTCTTCATTAATCTCACGAACACTGGAGTCACACCTAAGTTACTTCCTGTTGTGTGAAACAAAGGTGACATGACTGTATCCCCATACACCTATATTTGGCCAAACAGGTCTCAGTCATTCTGTAGCCAACCTTGCATTTTTGATAAAGGGTCTCAAAGGTACAAGTTGGGTGTTTTAGCCTTTAGATACTGGGAAAGTGGTCTTCAATAATCTCATGAATGCTGGAGTCGTACTAAAGTTTTCCTGTTGTATGAGACAAAGGGGTCATGACTGTATCTGCATACACCCATATTTGGCCAAACAGGTCTCAGCCATTCCGCAGCCAACTTTGCATCTATAATAAAGGGTCTCAAAGGTGCAAGTTGGGTGTTTTAGCCTTTAGAGACCGAGAAAGTGGTCTTCATTAATCTCATGAACACTGGAGTCACACCTAAGTTACTTCCTGTTGTGTGAAACAAAGGTGACATGACTGTATCTCCATACACCCATATTTGGCCAAACAGGTCTCAGTCATTCTGTAGCCAACCTTGCATTTTTGATAAAGGGTCTCAAAGGTACAAGTTGGGTGTTTTAGCCTTTAGATACTGAGAAAGTGGTCTTCAATAATCTCATGAATGCTGGAGTCATACTAAAGTTTTCCTGTTGTATGAGACAAAGGGGTCATGACTGTATCTCCATACACCCATATTTGGCCAAACAGGGCTCAGTCATTCCGTAGCCAACCTTGCATTTTTGATAAAGAGTCTCAAAGGTACAAGTTGGGCCTTTTAGTCTTTAGATGCTGGGAAAGTGGTCTTTAGCAATCTCATGAAGGCTGGAGTCATACTTACGTCACTTCCTGTTGTGTGAAACAAAGGTGTCATGACTGTATCTCCATACACCCATATTTGGCCAAACAGGTCTCAGTCATTCTGTAGCCAACTTTGCACTTTTAATAAAGGGTCTCAAAGGTACAAGTTGGGTGTTTTAGCCTTTAGACACTGGGAAAATGGTCTTCAATAATCTCATGAATGCTGGAGTCATACTAAAGTTTTCCTGTTGTATGAGACAAAGGTGTCATGACTGTATCTCCATACACCCATATTTGGCCAAACAGGTCTCAGTCATTCTGTAGCCAACTTTGCATTTTTAATAGTGTCTCAAAAGGTACAAGTTGGGTGTTTTAGCCTTTAGATACCGGGAAAGCGGTCTTCATTAATCTCATGAATGCCAGAGTCATACTTAATTTACTTCCTATTGTGTGAAACAAAGGTGAGATGACTGTATCTCCATACACCCATATTTGGCCAAACAGGTCTCAGTCATTCTGTAGCCAACTTTGCACTTTTAATAAAGGGTCTCAAAGGTACAAGTTGGGTGTTTTAGCCTTTAGATACTGGGAAAGTGGTCTTCAATAATCTCATGAATGCTGGAGTCGTACTAAAGTTTTCCTGTTGTATGAGACAAAGGGGTCATGACTGTATCTGCATACACCCATATTTGGCCAAACAGGTCTCAGTCATTCTGCAGCCAACTTTGCATTTTTAATAAAGGGTCTCAAAGGTACAAGTTGGGTCTTTTAGCCTTCAGATACTGGGAAAGTGGTCTTCATTAATCTCATGAACACTGGAGTCACACCTAAGTTACTTCCTGTTGTGTGAAACAAAGGTGACATGACTGTATCTCCATACACCCATATTTGGCCAAACAGGTCTCAGTCATTCTGTAGCCAACCTTGCATTTTTGATAAAGGGTCTCAAAGGTACAAGTTGGGTGTTTTAGCCTTTAGATACTGAGAAAGTGGTCTTCAATAATCTCATGAATGCTGGAGTCATACTAAAGTTTTCCTGTTGTATGAGACAAAGGGGTCATGACTGTATCTCCATACACCCATATTTGGCCAAACAGGTCTCAGTCATTCTGTAGCCAGCCTTGCATTTTTGATAAAGAGTCTCAAAGGTACAAGTTGGGTCTTAAAGTCTTTAGATATTGGGAAAGTGGTCTTTAGCAATCTCATGAAGGCTGGAGTCATACTTACGTTACTTCCTGTTGTGTGAGACAAAGGGGTCATGACTGAATCTCCATACACCCATATTTGGCCAAAAAGGTCTCAGTCATTCTGTAGCCAACTTTGCATTTTTAATAAAGTGTCTCAAAGGTACAAGTTGGGTGTTTTAGCCTTTAGATATCGGGAAAGTGGTCTTCATTAATCTCATGAATGCCAGAGTCATACTTAATTTACTTCCTATTGTGTGAAACAAAGGTGACATGACTGTATCTCCATACACCCATATTTGGCCAAACAGGTCTCAGTCATTCTGTAGCCAACTTTGCACTTTTAATAAAGGGTCTCAAAGGTACAAGTTGGGTGTTTTAGCCTTTAGATACTGGGAAAGTGGTCTTCAATAATCTCATGAATGCTGGAGTCGTACTAACGTTTTCCTGTTGTATGAGACAAAGGGGTCATGACTGTATCTGCATACACCCATATTTGGCCAAACAGGTCTCAGCCATTCTGCAGCCAACCTTGCATTTTTAATAAAGGGTCTCAAAGGTACAAGTTGGGTGTTTTAGCCTTTAGATACCGAGAAAGTGGTCTTCAATAATATCATGAATGCCAGAGTCATACTTACGTTACTTCCTGTTGTGTGAAACTAAGGGGTCATGACTGTATCTCCATACACCCATATTGGCCAAACAGATCTCAGTCATTCTGTAGCCAACTTCGCACTTTTAATAAAGGGTCTCAAAGGTACAGGTTGGGTGTTTTAGCCTTCAGATACTGGGAAAGTGGTCTTCATTAATCTCATGAACACTGGAGTCACACCTAAGTTACTTCCTGTTGTGTGAAACAAAGGTGACATGACTGTATCTCCATACACCCATATTTGGCCAAACAGGTCTCAGTCATTCTGTAGCCAACCTTGCATTTTTGATAAAGGGTCTCAAAGGTACAAGTTGGGTGTTTTAGCCTTTAGATACTGAGAAAGTGGTCTTCAATAATCTCATGAATGCTGGAGTAATACTAAAGTTTTCCTGTTGTATGAGACAAAGGTGTCATGACTGTATCTCCATACACCCATATTTGGCCAAACAGGGCTCAGTCATTCTGTAGCCAACCTTGCATTTTTGATAAAGAGTCTCAAAGGTACAAGTTGGGTCTTTTAGTCTTTAGATACTGGGAAAGTGGTCTTTAGCAATCTCATGAAGGCTGGAGTCATACTTACGTTACTTCCTGTTGTGTGAAACAAAGGTGTCATGACTGTATCCCCATACACCCATATTTGGCCAAACAGGTCTCAGTCATTCTGTAGCCAACTTTGCATTTTTAATAAAGTGTCTCAAAGGTACAAGTTGGGTGTTTTAGCCTTTAGATACCGGGAAAGTGGTCTTCATTAATCTCATGAATGCCAGAGTCATACTTAATTTACTTCCTATTGTGTGAAACAAAGGTGAGATGACTGTATCTCCATACACCCATATTTGGCCAAACAGGTCTCAGTCATTCTGTAGCCAACTTTGCACTTTTAACAAAGGGTCTCAAAGGTACAAGTTGGGTGTTTTAGCCTTTAGATACTGGGAACGTGGTCTTCAATAATCTCATGAATGCTGGAGTCGTACTAAAGTTTTCCTGTTGTATGAGACAAAGGGGTCATGACTGTATCTGCATACACCCATATTTGGCCAAACAGGTCTCAGCCATTCTGCAGCCAACTTTGCATTTTTAATAAAGGGTCTCAAAGGTACAAGTTGGGTGTTTTAGCCTTCAGATACTGGGAAAGTGGTCTTCATTAATCTCATGAAGGCTGGAGTCATACTTACGTTACTTCCTGTTGTGTGAAACAAAGGTGTCATGACTGTATCTCCATACACCCATATTGGCCAAACAGGTCTCAGTCATTCTGTAGCCAACTTTGCACTTTTAATAAAGGGTCTCAAAGGTACAAGTTGGGTGTTTTAGCCTTCAGATACTGGGAAAGTGGTCTTCATTAATCTCATGAACACTGGAGTCACACCTAAGTTACTTCCTGTTGTGTGAAACAAAGGTGACATGACTGTATCTCCATACACCCATATTTGGCCAAACAGGTCTCAGTCATTCTGTAGCCAACCTTGCATTTTTGATAAAGGGTCTCAAAGGTACAAGTTGGGTGTATTAGCCTTTAGATACTGAGAAAGTGGTCTTCAATAATCTCATGAACGCTGGAGTCATACTAAAGTTTTCCTGTTGTATGAGACAAAGGGGTCATGACTGTATCTCCATACACCCATATTTGGCCAAACAGGGCTCAGTCATTCTGTAGCCAACCTTGCATTTTTGATAAAGAGTCTCAAAGGTACAAGTTGGGTCTTTTAGTCTTTAGATACTGGGAAAGTGGTCTTTAGCAATCTCATGAAGGCTGGAGTCATACTTACGTTACTTCCTGTTGTGTGAAACAAAGGTGTCATGACTGTATCTCCATACACCCATATTTGGCCAAACAGGGCTCAGTCATTCTGTAGCCAACCTTGCATTTTTGATAAAGAGTCTCAAAGGTACAAGTTGGGTCTTTTAGCCTTCAGATACTGGGAAAGTGGTCTTCATTAATCTCATGAACACTGGAGTCACACCTAAGTTACTTCCTGTTGTGTGAAACAAAGGTGACATGACTGTATCTCCATACACCTATATTTGGCCAAACAGGTCTCAGTCATTCTGTAGCCAACCTTGCATTTTTGATAAAGGGTCTCAAAGGTACAAGTTGGGTGTTTTAGCCTTTAGATACTGGGAAAGTGGTCTTCAATAATCTCATGAATGCTGGAGTCGTACTAAAGTTTTCCTGTTGTATGAGACAAAGGGGTCATGACTGTATCTCCATACACCCATATTTGGCCAAACAGGTCTCAGCCATTCTGCAGCCAACTTTGCATCTATAATAAAGGGTCTCAAAGGTACAAGTTGGGTGTTTTAGCCTTTAGATACCGAGAAAGTGGTCTTCAATAATATCATGAATGCCAGAGTCATACTTACGTTACTTCCTGTTGTGTGAAACAAAGGGGTCATGACTGTATCTCCATACACCCATATTGGCCAAACAGATCTCAGTCATTCTGTAGCCAACTTTGCACTTTTAATAAAGGGTCTCAAAGGTACAAGTTGGGTTTTTTAGCCTTCAGATACTGGGAAAGTGGTCTTCATGAATCTCAGGAACACTGGAGTCACACCTAAGTTACTTCCTGTTGTGTGAAACAAAGGTGACATGACTGTATCTCCATACACCCATATTTGGCCAAACAGGTCTCAGTCATTCTGTAGCCAACCTTGCATTTTTGATAAAGGGTCTCAAAGGTACAAGTTGGGTGTTTTAGCCTTTAGATACTGAGAAAGTGGTCTTCAATAATCTCATGAATGCTGAAGTCAAACTAAAGTTTTCCTGTTGTATGAGACAAAGGGGTCATGACTGTATCTCCATACACCCATATTTGGCCAAACAGGGCTCAGTCATTCTGTAGCCAACCTTGCATTTTTGATAAAGAGTCTCAAAGGTACAAGTTGGGTCTTTTAGTCTTTAGATACTGGGAAAGTGGTCTTTAGCAATCTCATGAAGGCTGGAGTCATACTTACGTTACTTCCTGTTGTGTGAAACAAAGGTGTCATGACTGTATCTCCATACACCCATATTTGGCCAAACAGGTCTCAGTCATTCTGTAGCCAACTTTGCACTTTTAATAAAGGGTCTCAAAGGTACAAGTTGGGTGTTTTAGCCTTTAGATACTGGGAAAATGGTCTTCAATAATCTCATGAATGCTGGAGTCATACTAAAATTTTCCTGTTGTATGAGACAAAGGTGTCATGACTGTATCTCCATACACCCATATTTGGCCAAACAGGTCTCAGTCATTCTGTAGCCAACTTTGCATTTTTAATAGTGTCTCAAAAGGTACAAGTTGGGTGTTTTAGCCTTTAGATACCGGGAAAGCGGTCTTCATTAATCTCATGAATGCCAGAGTCATACTTAATTTACTTCCTATTGTGTGAAACAAAGGTGAGATGACTGTATCTCCATACACCCATATTTGGCCAAACAGGTCTCAGTCATTCTGTAGCCAACTTTGCACTTTTAATAAAGGGTCTCAAAGGTACAAGTTGGGTGTTTTAGCCTTTAGATACTGGGAAAGTGGTCTTCAATAATCTCATGAATGCTGGAGTCGTACTAAAGTTTTCCTGTTGTATGAGACAAAGGGGTCATGACTGTATCTGCATACACCCATATTTGGCCAAACAGGTCTCAGTCATTCTGCAGCCAACTTTGCATTTTTAATAAAGGGTCTCAAAGGTACAAGTTGGGTCTTTTAGCCTTCAGATACTGGGAAAGTGGTCTTCATTAATCTCATGAACACTGGAGTCACACCTAAGTTACTTCCTGTTGTGTGAAACAAAGGTGACATGACTGTATCTCCATACACCCATATTTGGCCAAACAGGTCTCAGTCATTCTGTAGCCAACCTTGCATTTTTGATAAAGGGTCTCAAAGGTACAAGTTGGGTGTTTTAGCCTTTAGATACTGAGAAAGTGGTCTTCAATAATCTCATGAATGCTGGAGTCATACTAAAGTTTTCCTGTTGTATGAGACAAAGGGGTCATGACTGTATCTCCATACACCCATATTTGGCCAAACAGGTCTCAGTCATTCTGTAGCCAACCTTGCATTTTTGATAAAGAGTCTCAAAGGTACAAGTTGGGTCTTATAGTCTTTAGATATTGGGAAAGTGGTCTTTAGCAATCTCATGAAGGCTGGAGTCATACTTACGTTACTTCCTGTTGTGTGAGACAAAGGGGTCATGACTGAATCTCCATACACCCATATTTGGCCAAAAAGGTCTCAGTCATTCTGTAGCCAACTTTGCATTTTTAATAAAGTGTCTTAAAGGTACAAGTTGGGTGTTTTAGCCTTTAGATACCGGGAAAGTGGTCTTCATTAATCTCATGAATGCCAGAGTCATACTTAATTTACTTCCTATTGTGTGAAACAAAGGTGACATGACTGTATCTCCATACACCCATATTTGGCCAAACAGGTCTCAGTCATTCTGTAGCCAACTTTGCACTTTTAAAAAGGGTCTCAAAGGTACAAGTTGGGTGTTTTAGCCTTTAGATACTGGGAAAGTGGTCTTCAATAATCTCATGAATGCTGGAGTCGTACTAACGTTTTCCTGTTGTATGAGACAAAGGGGTCATGACTGTATCTGCATACACCCATATTTGGCCAAACAGGTCTCAGCCATTCTGCAGCCAACCTTGCATTTTTAATAAAGGGTCTCAAAGGTACAAGTTGGGTGTTTTAGCCTTTAGATACCGAGAAAGTGGTCTTCAATAATATCATGAATGCCAGAGTCATACTTACGTTACTTCCTGTTGTGTGAAACAAAGGGGTCATGACTGTATCTCCATACACCCATATTGGCCAAACAGATCTCAGTCATTCTGTAGCCAACTTCGCACTTTTAATAAAGGGTCTCAAAGGTACAGGTTGGGTGTTTTAGCCTTCAGATACTGGGAAAGTGGTCTTCATTAATCTCATGAACACTGGAGTCACACCTAAGTTACTTCCTGTTGTGTGAAACAAAGGTGACATGACTGTATCTCCATACACCCATATTTGGCCAAACAGGTCTCAGTCATTCTGTAGCCAACCTTGCATTTTTGATAAAGGGTCTCAAAGGTACAAGTTGGGTGTTTTAGCCTTTAGATACTGAGAAAGTGGTCTTCAATAATCTCATGAATGCTGGAGTAATACTAAAGTTTTCCTGTTGTATGAGACAAAGGGGTCATGACTGTATCTCCATACACCCATATTTGGCCAAACAGGGCTCAGTCATTCTGTAGCCAACCTTGCATTTTTGATAAAGAGTCTCAAAGGTACAAGTTGGGTCTTTTAGTCTTTAGATACTGGGAAAGTGGTCTTTAGCAATCTCATGAAGGCTGGAGTCATACTTACGTTACTTCCTGTTGTGTGAAACAAAGGTGTCATGACTGTATCCCCATACACCCATATTTGGCCAAACAGGTCTCAGTCATTCTGTAGCCAACTTTGCATTTTTAATAAAGTGTCTCAAAGGTACAAGTTGGGTGTTTTAGCCTTTAGATACCGGGAAAGTGGTCTTCATTAATCTCATGAATGCCAGAGTCATACTTAATTTACTTCCTATTGTGTGAAACAAAGGTGAGATGACTGTATCTCCATACACCCATATTTGGCCAAACAGGTCTCAGTCATTCTGTAGCCAACTTTGCACTTTTAACAAAGGGTCTCAAAGGTACAAGTTGGGTGTTTTAGCCTTTAGATACTGGGAACGTGGTCTTCAATAATCTCATGAATGCTGGAGTCGTACTAAAGTTTTCCTGTTGTATGAGACAAAGGGGTCATGACTGTATCTGCATACACCCATATTTGGCCAAACAGGTCTCAGCCATTCTGCAGCCAACTTTGCATTTTTAATAAAGGGTCTCAAAGGTACAAGTTGGGTGTTTTAGCCTTCAGATACTGGGAAAGTGGTCTTCATTAATCTCATGAGCACTGGAGTCACACCTAAGTTACTTCCTGTTGTGTGAAACAAAGGTGACATGACTGTATCTCCATACACCCATATTTGGCCAAAGAGGGCTCAGTCATTCTGTAGCCAACCTTGCATTTTTGATAAAGAGTCTCAAAGGTACAAGTTGGGTGTTTTAGCCTTTAGATACTTAGAAAGTGGTCTTCAATAATCTCATGAATGCTGGAGTCATACTAAATTTTTCCTGTTGTATGAGACAAAGGGGTCATGACTGTATCTCCATACACCCATATTTGGCCAAACAGGTCTCAGTCATTCTGTAGCCAACCTTGCATTTTCGATAAAGAGTCTCAAAGGTACAAGTTGGGTCTTTTAGTCTTTAGATACTGGGAAAGTGGTCTTTAGCAATCTCATGAAGGCTGGAGTCATACTTACGTTACTTCCTGTTGTGTGAAACAAAGGTGTCATGACTGTATCTCCATACACCCATATTGGCCAAACAGGTCTCAGTCATTCTGTAGCCAACTTTGCGCTTTTAATAAAGGGTCTCAAAGGTACAAGTTGGGTGTTTTAGCCTTCAGATACTGGGAAAGTGGTCTTCATTAATCTCATGAACACTGGAGTCACACCTAAGTTACTTCCTGTTGTGTGAAACAAAGGTGACATGACTGTATCTCCATACACCCATATTTGGCCAAACAGGTCTCAGTCATTCTGTAGCCAACCTTGCATTTTTGATAAAGGGTCTCAAAGGTACAAGTTGGGTGTTTTAGCCTTTAGATACTGAGAAAGTGGTCTTCAATAATCTCATGAATGCTGGAGTCATACTAAAGTTTTCCTGTTGTATGAGACAAAGGGGTCATGACTGTATCTCCATACACCCATATTTGGCCAAACAGGTCTCAGTCATTCTGTAGCCAACCTTGCATTTTTGATAAAGGGTCTCAAAGGTACAAGTTGGGTGTTTTAGCCTTTAGATACCGAGAAAGTGGTCTTCAATAATATCATGAATGCCAGAGTCATACTTACGTTACTTCCTGTTGTGTGAAACAAAGGGGTCATGACTGTATCTCCATACACCCATATTGGCCAAACAGATCTCAGTCATTCTGTAGCCAACTTTGCATTTTTAATAAAGGGTCTCAAAAGGTACAAGCTGGGTGTTTTAGCCTTTAGATACCGAGAAAGTGGTCTTCAATAACATCATGAATGCCAGAGTCATACTTACGTTACTTCCTGTTGTGTGAAACAAAGGTGTCATGACTGTATCTCCATACACCCATATTTGGCCAAACAGGTCTCAGTCATTCTGCAGCCAACATTGTATTTTTAATAAAGGGTCTCAAAGGTACAAGTTGGGACAGAATGACTTGCAGCCATCTCATCTAGTGCACTTAGTACCATCCCATACTGGCTGAGAACAGTATGGATAGCAGGTGAGCGTACAGTCCACCTCGTGGGACATAAAGGCCTGATGGGCAGGGCTGGGCCGTCCCCTTCAGCTGCAACAATGGCTTTAATGGCTTGTCTTTCACCTTACCAGACTACCCAAAAAATGTGCCAAGGTCATGTATCCAGTCGAGTGGATTTCGCACAACACACAAGGTTGAGCAAGCTTGTTGTGTAACTAAATTGACACACTGTGCTCCACAATGTATATATCGTGCTAATGGCTGTGCTCGCTGAATAACATTTATTTATTTATTTATTTATTTATTTATTTATTTCGGCATGTTATTAGACAGTCATCATCACACATCATCTTAGTTAAAATCAGGTAGTACACATGGCCGAAAGGGAAAGCGGGAGAAGCAGATGCTTATCTAGTCCCGCCCCCGTTACCCACAGAATACATTATTTCCACAAATTATATTTCTTTTGTATTTTGACGTACATGTTACAGCAGCATGCAGTGAACAGAGCTGCAGTCCAGCTCTAGACAGTCAACAGACTACGTGTGTGTCTGCACAGTGTCTATATTGGTCCATCATGAGTGAACAACAGTCTCTACTTGTTGCCTGGAGTGTAACACAGTCATAAGGTGGTCCAATCGATATAGGTTAGTTTCAGTTATTTGGTTGTTAACTGGGATGGTGTGAGAGCCCTTATTGCCGTCTTTATTCATCCATCTCTTCTGTAGCTTTCGCCGCGCTTAGCTTCACCAAGACCTCTTGATTAGAAGCCACGTCTGCTCGCATCTTTCCCATGTACTCGCACATTGTGGAGATGCCAGATCGCATCTCCACCACAGCACTCCGAGTTTTGGCGTTGTCAGCCCTCACACTGGTCTGCTCGGCAGTGATCTTTCTCAGCTTCCGAAGTTGCATGAACATTCCATATCCCAGGGAGAGCATTCCGATTGTCATGAACGTGAATATGTACACGTCCTCAACGTCCTCTATATCCATTACGGCAAGGCACAAGACTCTCCATTTTCCCCATCCATCCATTGTGTAGCCGGCCATGAAGGTCCCGTCCGGGCATGTAGGCTCACCAGCACTAGTACGCCTTGTTGAGAACACTCTGTCGATTGCATTCAGTGACCAGTTTAGCAACTCTATCATGGACCAATTGATTCTCCTTTGTGTCTCGATTAACAGAGTCAGTTGAATTCTTCACACAAGTGGATATTTGTACTTTTCAGTGTCAGCTATTGTTTGGGTACAGTTGGTACTTGTTTATTCTTCCCTGTAGTCTCAACATAGCGTCTGCTGATTCCTGCCTCTGACCTTTACCAGACTCTCTTCTTGGTTCAGTTTATAACGATCAATAATCATATTTACATACTTTTTTTTGAAAACACTCAGATTTGCAGATTTTTTGACTTCCTCATCAAGATTATTCCATTGTCTGACACCCATGACCGACATGGTAAAAGACTTTAATGTAGTTCGTACCTTTCTCTTTCTGAAAACAAAGTTCCCTCTCAGATTGTGTCCCTCCTGTCTATGTAGGAATAGTGTTTGTAAGTTGTGAGGGAGGCTTTTGTTGGCAGCCTTGTACATCATTTGTACTGTGCGGTAGTTTATTAAATCATGTAATTTGAGTAATTTTGATTTGATATATAATTGATTGGTGTGTTCCCTGTAGTTGGCAAAATGTAGAATTCTCAAAGCCTTTTTTTGAAGCATTAGCAGGGGATGTGTGTTACCTTTATACGTGTGTCCCCAGACCTCTGCACAGTATTGTAGGTGTGGAGAGACTAGTGCACAGTACAACAGATGTAGTGCTTTTTGATTAAGTAGTTTTTGCGCTTTCCAAAGTATGGACACACTCCTGGCAAGTTTGCTTTTTAAGTGTTTAATGTGGGTTTTCCAATTTAACCTGTCATCGATAGTCACCCCCAGCACTTTGTATTCATTGACCCTTTCGATATTCACTCCATTGACTTGAATGTTAATACTCTTGTTGTGGCCCTTCTTCCCATATAGCATGTATTTAGTTTTCTCTAGATTTAGTGATAGTTTATTTATATTGAACCACATGTGGAGTTTGGCCATTTCATTATTGACTGTTTCCACTAATTGGTTCAAATCATTCCCCGAACAAAAAATATTTGTATCATCTGCGAATAATATTAATTTCAAAATATTGGTTACTTTGTATATATCATTTATACATCCTGTGCACCTGAGTACTTTCCAGCCATATTTGAAGCTTCATCATGTGCCTGATCTCTGAGGCCTGATATTGGCAAATTCAGCCTCAACGGAACATCCGAAATGATCCTGGCAAGGTTTTCACCTGTTGAAGGAGTTGCTTCATACAACCCTACAAAGTCTTTGTGCACCAGCAAATCAGTGTTAACATAATGTAGGCACATCACCTCCTGCTCAACAGAGACATCCCTTGTCCCATCCATAATAATGGAATACTGCAATACTGGTATGGACCGGATCTCATCTGCAATTTTCCTGATAGTTGATGAACTCATCAAATTTATCCGCTCATTTTGACAATCCCAAGATGTGTACACCCCCCTCTTTACAGATAATGACCAACTGAATGACTGATCATCTTCAGCTTTGTATTTCAGAAGCTGATCAAGGTTCCCTTGATGATGTTCATGCCCTCTAAAGGCCAATCCCTGACTCGCCAGAAACATCTCACACCCTTTTATTTTTAACAGTCTAGCTCTGTTTTCTGCCTGCTGTGTACTGCACTGCTCAACTGTGTCGTAACAGGCCTGTTTTCATATGCAGCAGTTTAACAGCCAGTTTGTGACCCTCTGTTTCTCATGCATGTGTAACCCCCATTTAACACATTTAATGTTATTGTTTAAGTTCATTTGTTTATGGTTGATTACACATAGCATAAGAAAAATGACAGTTATAGTTACATTTCAGTTAATTTTTTATATACATAAATTCTTATTTAACCTACAGTTATTTACATTTCATACATATTCAGTGTAATTAAATAAATATTGCTGTTGTTGCATTTGAGTTGCTGTTTTTTGGAGATACTTACGGTTACGGTAACTATGGAGAGAATTTTGTTCCTTTATTATTCAATCAAATAGAATAGATTTGAAACCAAAAAAGAGATTTGAGAGCAAAAGAGAGTAAGTGGCAATCAAATTTTTTTTTTTTTGAGATTGAAACAGAACAGGTTGCAATTGAAAAAAAAATATGAGAGAGCATATTTCTTCAACTTCAATCAAAACTCAAAACCATTTTGCTTAGTCCTCTTTGCTTTCAAGTTAAAAACCTTTGCTTGCAGATCAGTCCTCTTTGCTTGCAAATTCTAAAGTTTTGCTTGCGAATTCAACTGCACTTGATGGGCGGGGCCTACGCTGGTGGATGAGAGAAGAGTTTCTATTGGCTGGTTTGACCTGGCTCCAGCGCCAGCTACGCCTTCCGCATTACACCCACATCCCCCTTGTGCTGTGCTGCTTGGAGGTAAGTTGATAGCCTGTTGCTCTTGAAACGTTTCCCATAAGTAATGAATTGCGCTATATATCGTTGACTACAGCCTGCCGTACATTCACAACAACAACAACAACAACAAGTAATGAATTATAATGCCCTGCTGCTGCAAGCGCACTGATTAGCAGCATCATGGTTGTCTCTGCTAGTCACGGCCTGAGCAGAGTAGCCTAATGAGTGAGTGAATTACAGGGAGGCGTATACAACGTAGGGCTGTGATTTAAACATTTAGTGTTGCATGGTACTGCGGTGCCAACACGTCATGGTTCCTACACAACAGTACTACTGTGGATTACTAAACTACCGCTGAACGCGGTGCCACTTTCCACTGTGTAGCGGGCTGCTGCTACTGCTCCCGGCTCCGTTCTCACTACAGCTGTTCTAATGTCAACAAACACACGTGGCGAATAATTTAACAAATTGACGCACATATTTCTAACCAGCCAGCATTACTGGTCTGTACAGGAGCAGCTGCGTCAGACGTCCAACTTAAATGACACTGAATGATGCTTTTGACCTCCGAGATGTAGAATGCGTAGGCTATAGGAGAGAAACGCACATTTCAGCACCACTGATCTGTTTGTTGACATTAGAACAGCTGTAGTGAGAACGGAGCCGGGAGGAGTTTAGTTGAGGTAGTTTAGTAATCCACGGTAGTACTGTTGTGTAGGAACCGTGACGTGTTGGCACTGCAGTACCATGCAACACTAAATGTTTAAATCACAGCCCTACGTTGTATACACCTCCCTGTAATTCACTCACTCATTAGGCTACTCTGCTCAGGCCGTGACTAGCAGAGACAACCATGATGCTGCTAATCAGTGTGGTTGCAGCAGCAGGGCATTATAATTCATTACTTGTGTTGTTGTTGTGAATGTACGGCAGGCTGTAGCTAACGATATATAGCGCAATTCATTACTTATGGGAAACGTTTCAGGAGCAACAGGCTATCAACTTACCTCCCAGTAGAGCTTAGATCAGGCCCAAAAAATCAAGCCCGACCCTACCCGAGCCCGTTGTGTCCGAGCCCGGCCCGGCCCGACACATTAACTGTAATTATGAGCCCGAGCCCGATTTAAACCTGACAATTTTTAATACGTGGCGTAACAGTCAGAGTTATTCAATGTAGCCTCCTTTTGTTTAGTGGGTGATGTAACCTGTACGATGAGGAAGAGCAGGTGTATTTCCGCTCCCTGTGAGAAAGGATACTGCTGACAGAGAGAAGACTCCCCATTTTATTTAGTCTTTATTTAGTAAAGTGTTGGTGCAAGAACCTCGGCCTGGATCGTTTGCATGTGTGCCTGTAACATCTAGTGCCGCAGAGACCTGGCATGGTGTGGTCAGTATTATGAATAAAGTGCCGTGTGGAAACCCCCACATGCTGCCTGCTGTCTCTTTAGTAACCGGAGGCACCGCACTAAAGTGGACAATCACCTTCCCCTTCAGCAGCCCATGTTACAGTGGGCTGTTATAACTGACGCTCTCAACTATAACTCCCAGGTGTTTGAACTACAGAAGTCTGTTTATAATTATCTTAATGAATAATGCAACAAGGAAGAAGCATGTACACTGCATTGTTTGTTTATTCAGAACGGAATTGATCGCAAATGAATAAAGTAATGATTAAAAAAAACAAACATACACAAATGCTTGATCAAGGGCCCGGCCCGGCCCGAGGATACTGGTGGGAAATAAGTCCGGGCTCGGGCTCGGGCTTGGGCAGAGAATCTAAACTCTACCTCCAAGCAGCACAGCACAAGGGGGATGTGGGTGTAATGCGGAAGGCGTAGCTGGCGCTGGAGCCAGGTCAAACCAGCCAATAGAAACTCTTCTCTCATCCACCAGCGTAGGCCCCGCCCATCAAGTGCAGTTGAATTCGCAAGCAAAACTTTAGAATTTGCAACCAAAGAGGACTGATCTGCAAGCAAAGGCTTTTAACTTGAAAGCAAAGAGGACTGATTTATAAGCAAAATGGTTTTGAGTTTTGATTGAAGTTGAAGAAATATGCTCTCTCATATTTTTTTTTCAATTGCAACCTGTTCTGTTTCAATCTCAAAAAAAAAAAAATTTGATTGCCACTTACTCTCTTTTGCTCTCAAATCTCTTTTTTGGTTTCAAATCTATTCTATTTGATTGAATAATAAAGGAACAAAATTCTCTCCATAGGTAACTTACGTTTTTTTTACAGGATGTTTTGGTTGCCGAGGGGTGAAAGAAGAATCAATATTTGAAGTTGTTTAATTCTCCCAATGGTTTTCTTTTGTTAGTCGCTTTCTGAAGAAGAGGATGGTGCCGCAGATTCCCAGTGAGCAGGAGGTGTATCTAGGATCCATGCTGTAGCTTGAGAGTGAGAGAGGCAGAGAGAGTCAAGTGGATGTTCTGAGACGCGTTGGATTTCCACTAAGCTCGAGCAAAAAGAACACCTAAAAAGGGACCCCTACATAACAAAACTGAACCGTCTGCATGACTAAACTGGATGACCTACGTAACCAAACTGAACTTCCTAACTAACTAAACTGGATCTGACTTGTTGACTAAAAGAAGAAGAGACACACTGACCTTACTTAACAGAACTGGATTTTCAAAGAATAGAAAGACATTTATCTTAGAGTGAATTCAAAAGGATTGTAAAGGAAACTGTGACACTACTTAAAGGAAAAAACTGTAAAGGTGGACTCTTTAATTTCATCTTTGTGTTTTGTTTAATATTGGAGTTGAGAGGCTGCAGGGTGGTGTATTTCAGTTCCCAGTTATCCCATTTTATTCTTTTTGATTGAGAAATCTAAGCTAAAATCCTAAGACAGAGGGAGAAATCTTGATTTATTGATTTATTTATTTTCTTAGCATTTTTTTTATCAATTCTGTTTCCATTACATGGCATTCATGTTTTGCTTACCACCCTCCTTATTGGGCATATTCATGTAACTATTGACATTCATGTAACTATTTACTTAACAATTGGCTCATTCCAAGTAGTGGTTACACATGGAAAATGTAGCAAGTGCTTTTTTCCAGTTTTTAAATCCAGTATCGACAAAACCTAGGTCTATACTCTTGGCTTGTGCTGGTTTCCCTGTCTTAAAATATTCAGAGCAGTGAGAACACAGAACACCATCAGTACTCATACTAACAAGCAGCCAGGGATACTTCTCATATGATGCTTTTTGGAATGTCATTGTCCGGTCTTTGAGTACTTGTTTTTGCAAAACTTTAGGGTCAGGTTGATTTGGCTTTGTATGTGTCATTATCATGTCAACTTTCTCTCCATGTGTCGCCTCCTGTCCCTCTTTGTTCTGTCCCTGCTTCTTCTGTCTGTATTCCTACTGTCTCTCCTTCTTCATGCCGTCTTGTTCTACTGTGGCTGACCCCTGGCGGATCCTCTCTTGACTGACTAGGGCCTGCCTCATGGGCCTGTCATCAGGAATTGCCTGCAGACCTGGAGGATAATGTTAACATTTTAAATCTTATTTTTTATTTCACTTAATAGTTTCTTATCAAAATAACATTATACATAAAAATTAAAAAGCAACATTAAAGTTATTCACCTACCGCCTAAAAAGTGTTTTATTTTAGATTTAGCCTACTTCAGGTAAGAGCAAATGCTGTTTATCATTGTCAGACTGTCATGAACTAGGCACAGGAAGGCAAGGACCCAAATGCACGACTCGGCACAGTTGGATAAGAAAAAGCAAGGTTTATTTCAGGCAGAGGTTGGTACACGGAGAATCAGTCCAATCAGGCAAAGGTATCCAAAAACGTCAGGCAAAAGGCAAGAGGCATAAGACACAGGTGAGGGAGCCACAATCAGGCATCAGGTGCACACAGACGAGGAGGGGGCAGGGCAGACAGGAACCTGGAACCGAGACAGAGGTGAGTGATCACAAAATAAAACAGGAAGACAAGACATGAAACATGAGGGAGAAAATAAAATACTAAACAGGGGAACATGACACAGACTAGCTAGTCAACATGATTACAAAATGATTATCTGCCACATCTGAGAAAGTCAACAGGCAACAGGTGTAGGATAGACTACTTACATATTTTGTTTTTGGAAAAAGCGCTCTGATTGGGTTTTTTTGTCTTCATTATGCTCCTTCATTGAATTGAAATGACCCGCTCTTTCATAGTAGACAATGGTCTCATCACCAAAACAGGCACAGGTGGAGCTACCAGTTCCTCTTTAGGACCCTAGGGAGTGAGAGTTGTGCCTTATGGTGTGTTCAGTTTCCACTGAAAGTCGGAACTTGGAGCTTGGAACAACATAACCCTAAAGTTGAGTGCTCCCAGCGCTTCCCAGCTGTACAAACGTACAATAAAACATGCAGGTACTGTTACATGAGAAGCAGATAGCATGAATCCTATGTCGGGCTGGTGAGATTCATCTGACATTCCGAGTTGGAAATCTGACTTCGGGGAAGGGGCGGGTTCTGATTAAAATTCTGACTACACCACACAGCCCACAGCAGAGTAAACCTCACAATTGAAGAGCATGAGGTGAGGCGCACGCTGCGGGCCGTCAACTGGAGGAAGCCGACTGGTCCTGATGGCGTCCTGGGACACGTGCTGAAGGACTGTGTAGATCAGCTGTCTAGAATCTTCACAAAGATCTTCAACCAGTCCCTGGCACAGTCCAATGTCCCACCCTGCCTGAAATCCTCACCAATAGTTCCCCTGCCCAAGAAACACCACATCTCTAGCCTCACAACTACCGACCAGTGGCACTCACCCCAGTGGTGATGAAGTGCTTTGAAAAACTGGTCTGGAGTCACATGACAGCAGCCCTGCCCACCAGCCTTGACCCCCACCAGTTTGCCTACATAGCAAACCAATCCACAGAGAACACCACAGACATAGCTCTCCATACTGCACTATCACACCTGGAGCAGCAGAGGAACTATGTGCAGACGCTCTTTGTGGATTATAGCTCTGCATTCAATACTTTCCTCCCTCACAAGCTATTGGTCAAATTGGGGGAACTGGAGCTTACACACACAACCTGCATGTGGATCAATAGCTTCCTCTCTGATCACAGAAAGAGGGTCAGAGTGGGCCACCACACATCCACGGCCCTAAGCCTCCGCACTGGCTCTGCCCAGGGCTGTGTGCTGAGTCCCTTGCTCTATTCCCTCTACACACTTGACTGCTCCCTGTCCATCACAGCAACAGCATGGAGAAGTTTGCGGATGACACCACAGTGGTGGGGCTCATCAATGGGGGTCCGGGGGGCGAGTCTGCCTACAGAGATGAGGTGGAGCAGCTGTCAACATTGAACAGGGCCAACAACCTGCTCCTCAACATCTCAAAGACCAAAGAAGTTTGGGTCAGATTCAACCATGTACAGTGGAGTTATAGCAACTTGATGTTTCATGGCGAAACATCAATGTTCGCCATACCGCCACTGCCAAAATGTTTGATGAAAGCTAAACTGTTGAAGCAACTTTTCATCACAAAGGTCTTTGGATCTTACTGACCAAGTATGAAGTTGATGTGATAAAATCCCTTGGAGGAGTTCATTAAAGTAAAACACCTGGAAAGTGCCATACACTTTCCAGGTGTTTTACTTTAATGAACTCCTCCAAGGGATTTTTTTGGTTATTTTACTGTACTTTGGCCATAGAATTCAAAATGGCCGACTTCCCGTTGGGTTTAGGGTTTTGCTTTTTTTCTTGTCTCGCCATGATACATGTGCGTTCCAAATTTCGTACATGTAGGTAAATCATGGCCTGCTGGCTGAGTTTAGGGGGGGTTGTTAAGTCATTTTGACCCCCCTCCCATGCCCGAGACCCATGTCAATGTGTTCAGGCTGGGACTCTTATCAAACATGTGAAGTTTGGGGCAGATTCAACCATTGACAGTTGACTTGATGTTTTGTGGCAAGACAAATTCGCCACGCCACCACGGCCGAACCATCTGACTGAGGAAAAAACTTTTCATCACAAAGGTCTTTAGATGTTACTGACCAAATATGAAGTTAATCTGATAAAATCTCTAGGAGGAGTTTGTTAAAGTACACCTGGAAATTGCCCTAAAATGGCCACTAAATTCAGAAATGGCGGACTTCCTGTTGGGTTTAGGGTTTTGCTGCAAAAGACTTTTTTTCTTGTCTTGGCCATGATACATGTGCCTACCAAATTTCGTACATGTAGGTAAATCATGGCCTGCTGCCTGAATTTTGGGGGCGCTGTTGAGCCATTTTGCCCCACCCCATGCCCGAGACCCATATCAAACGTAAATTTCTCCTATGGCTGAATTTTGTGCAAAGAGTTTTTGAGCATCTTTAGCCCCTCTCAAATGCGATTTACTTTTGCACTGAAAGAAAGAAAGAAAGACAGGAAGAAAGAAAGAAAGAAAGCATTTGGGTTTAGGGAGAAGTTGGGTCTGTACTGAGATCTTTGTGAACTTAGGGTGAAAGGGTACAATATGGACATTTTGGGCTTCTTTATGTAGATATTGGGTCTCATGAAGAGGTCCAGCGCCCCCCTGAATTTTTTAAGGTACTGCAAGATTTTCAACTTTTCACAGGGATGTCGTAGAAGGAACTTTTTTTTTCCAAAATGCTCAGAAAAATCCCAGGAGCTCGGAGCTGTGGTCAAAAATTTTTTAGGACCTCAGGAAAAGGGTCAAAAATAGGGTCAAAGGACACCCAACTTTGAAATCCACTTTTGCAGTTGTAACACCCAACTTTGCAGTAAAAAACCAACCCTGGGTCCTAATTAGGGTTAGGGTTAAGGGGCTGGGGTTTCGGACCACGGTCGTCTTTTGACCGATTGACTCGAAATTGATCACGCATGTCCTCCTCACCGGTGGAATGAGGCTCGCCAGTTTTGGTCGGATTCTGGTGGAATTTGTATTTTACATGAAAATTTAATGGAAAAGCGGCCATTTTTCCTCAAAACCTCGGCCGATTTTTTCAATAGCTTCCAGGTCTTTGGACCGATTGACTCGAAATTTCCCCCAAACGTGCTCCTGTACCGGCTGAACGAGACACAGCAGTCCCCGTTGGATTTGGGTGAAATTTGTATTTTTGGTGAATATTTTAGTGAAAGGGGCCATTTTAAATGAGGCTGGCTTAAGGCTGCTGTTAGGGCTAGGGTTAGGGTTAAGGGGCTGGGGTTTCGGACCACGGTCGTCTTTTGACCGATTGACTCGAAATTGATCACGCATGTCCTCCTCACCGGTGGAATGAGGCTCGCCAGTTTTGGTCGGATTCTGGTGGAATTTGTATTTTACATGAATATTTTAAAGGAAAAGCGGCCATTTTTCCTCAAAACCTCGGCCGATTTTTTCAATAGCTTCCAGGTCTTTGGACCGATTGACTCGAAATTTCCCCCAAACGTGCTCCTGTACCGGCTGAACGAGACACAGCAGTCCCCGTTGGATTCGGGTGAAATTTGTATTTTTGGTGAATATTTTAGTCAGAGGGACAATCTCTCATGAGGCCTGGCTTAAGGCTGAGGCTAGGGTTAGGGTTAGGGTTAGGGTTAGTGATTGGCTGGACCGATTGACCCGAAATCGATCAGGCATGTCCTCCTCACTGGTGTAAGCAGGGTCGCCAGTTTTGGTTGGATTCCGGTGGAATTTGTATTTTACATGAATATTTTAAAGAAAAGACCATTTTTCACGAAAAAATACCCCGCCGATTTAGTTCAATAGCTTCCAGGTCTTTGGACCGATTGACTCGAAACTTCTCCCAAACGTGCTCCTGTGCCGGCTGAACGAGACACAGCAGTCCCCGTTGGATTCGGGTGGAATTTGTATTTTTGGTGAATATTTTAGTGAAAGGGGCCATTTTAAATGAGGCTGGCTTAAGGCTGCTGTTAGGGCTAGGGTTAGGGTTAAGGGGCTGGGGTTTCGGACCACGGTCGTCTTTTGACCGATTGACTCGAAATTGATCACGCATGTCCTCCTCACCGGTGGAATGAGGCTCGCCAGTTTTGGTCGGATTCTGGTGGAATTTGTATTTTACATGAATATTTTAAAGGAAAAGCGGCCATTTTTCCTCAAAACCTCGGCCGATTTTTTCAATAGCTTCCAGGTCTTTGGACCGATTGACTCGAAATTTCCCCCAAACGTGCTCCTGTACCGGCTGAACGAGACACAGCAGTCCCCGTTGGATTTGGGTGAAATTTGTATTTTTGGTGAATATTTTAGTCAGAGGGACAATCTCTCATGAGGCCTGGCTTAAGGCTGAGGCTAGGGTTAGGGTTAGGGTTAGGGTTAGTGATTGGCTGGACCGATTGACCCGAAATCGATCAGGCATGTCCTCCTCACTGGTGTAAGCAGGGTCGCCAGTTTTGGTTGGATTCTGGTGGAATTTGTATTTTACATGAATATTTTAAAGAAAAGACCATTTTTCACGAAAAAATACCCCGCCGATTTAGTTCAATAGCTTCCAGGTCTTTGGACCGATTGACTCGAAACTTCTCCCAAACGTGCTCCTGTGCCGGCTGAACGAGACACAGCAGTCCCCGTTGGATTCGGGTGGAATTTGTATTTTTGGTGAATATTTTAGTGAAAGGGGCCATTTTAAATGAGGCTGGCTTAAGGCTGCTGTTAGGGCTAGGGTTAGGGTTAAGGGGCTGGGGTTTCGGACCACGGTCGTCTTTTGACCGATTGACTCGAAATTGATCACGCATGTCCTCCTCACCGGTGGAATGAGGCTCGCCAGTTTTGGTCGGATTCTGGTGGAATTTGTATTTTACATGAATATTTTAAAGGAAAAGCGGCCATTTTTCCTCAAAACCTCGGCCGATTTTTTCAATAGCTTCCAGGTCTTTGGACCGATTGACTCGAAATTTCCCCCAAACGTGCTCCTGTACCGGCTGAACGAGACACAGCAGTCCCCGTTGGATTTGGGTGAAATTTGTATTTTTGGTGAATATTTTAGTCAGAGGGACAATCTCTCATGAGGCCTGGCTTAAGGCTGAGGCTAGGGTTAGGGTTAGGG
Source organism: Pagrus pagrus (assembly GCF_965226575.1). Lineage (NCBI taxonomy): Eukaryota > Metazoa > Chordata > Actinopteri > Spariformes > Sparidae > Pagrus > Pagrus pagrus. Next base: position 83,345 of record NW_028175355.1, read on the forward strand.
TTAGTGATTGGCTGGACCGATTGACCCGAAATCGATCAGGAATGTCCTCCTCACTGGTGTAAGCAGGGTCGCCAGTTTTGGTTGGATTCCGGTGGAATTTGTATTTTACATGAATATTTTAAAGAAATGACCATTTTTCACGAAAAAATACCCCGCCGATTTAATTCAATAGCTTCCAGGTCTTTGGACCGATTGACTCGAAACTTCTCCCAAACGTGCTCCTGTGCCGGCTGAACGAGACACAGCAGTCCCCGTTGGATTCGGGTGGAATTTGTATTTTTGGTGAATATTTTAGTGAAAGGGGCCATTTTAAATGAGGCTGGCTTAAGGCTGCTGTTAGGGCTAGGGTTAGGGTTAAGGGGCTGGGGTTTCGGACCACGGTCGTCTTTTGACCGATTGACTCGAAATTGATCACGCATGTCCTCCTCACCGGTGGAATGAGGCTCGCCAGTTTTGGTCGGATTCTGGTGGAATTTGTATTTTACATGAATATTTTAAAGGAAAAGCGGCCATTTTTCCTCAAAACCTCGGCCGATTTTTTCAATAGCTTCCAGGTCTTTGGACCGATTGACTCGAAATTTCCCCCAAACGTGCTCCTGTACCGGCTGAACGAGACACAGCAGTCCCCGTTGGATTCGGGTGAAATTTGTATTTTTGGTGAATATTTTAGTCAGAGGGACAATCTCTCATGAGGCCTGGCTTAAGGCTGAGGCTAGGGTTAGGGTTAGGGTTAGGGTTAGTGATTGGCTGGACCGATTGACCCGAAATCGATCAGGCATGTCCTCCTCACTGGTGTAAGCAGGGTCGCCAGTTTTGGTTGGATTCCGGTGGAATTTGTATTTTACATGAATATTTTAAAGAAAAGACCATTTTTCACGAAAAAATACCCCGCCGATTTAGTTCAATAGCTTCCAGGTCTTTGGACCGATTGACTCGAAACTTCTCCCAAACGTGCTCCTGTGCCGGCTGAACGAGACACAGCAGTCCCCGTTGGATTCGGGTGGAATTTGTATTTTTGGTGAATATTTTAGTGAAAGGGGCCATTTTAAATGAGGCTGGCTTAAGGCTGCTGTTAGGGCTAGGGTTAGGGTTAAGGGGCTGGGGTTTCGGACCACGGTCGTCTTTTGACCGATTGACTCGAAATTGATCACGCATGTCCTCCTCACCGGTGGAATGAGGCTCGCCAGTTTTGGTCGGATTCTGGTGGAATTTGTATTTTACATGAATATTTTAAAGGAAAAGCGGCCATTTTTCCTCAAAACCTCGGCCGATTTTTTCAATAGCTTCCAGGTCTTTGGACCGATTGACTCGAAATTTCCCCCAAACGTGCTCCTGTACCGGCTGAACGAGACACAGCAGTCCCCGTTGGATTTGGGTGAAATTTGTATTTTTGGTGAATATTTTAGTGAAAGGGGCCATTTTAAATGAGGCTGGCTTAAGGCTGCTGTTAGGGCTAGGGTTAGGGTTAAGGGGCTGGGGTTTCGGACCACGGTCGTCTTTTGACCGATTGACTCGAAATTGATCACGCATGTCCTCCTCACCGGTGGAATGAGGCTCGCCAGTTTTGGTCGGATTCTGGTGGAATTTGTATTTTACATGAATATTTTAAAGGAAAAGCGGCCATTTTTCCTCAAAACCTCGGCCGATTTTTTCAATAGCTTCCAGGTCTTTGGACCGATTGACTCGAAATTTCCCCCAAACGTGCTCCTGTACCGGCTGAACGAGACACAGCAGTCCCCGTTGGATTCGGGTGAAATTTGTATTTTTGGTGAATATTTTAGTCAGAGGGACAATCTCTCATGAGGCCTGGCTTAAGGCTGAGGCTAGGGTTAGGGTTAGGGTTAGGGTTAGTGATTGGCTGGACCGATTGACCCGAAATCGATCAGGCATGTCCTCCTCACTGGTGTAAGCAGGGTCGCCAGTTTTGGTTGGATTCCGGTGGAATTTGTATTTTACATGAATATTTTAAAGAAAAGACCATTTTTCACGAAAAAATACCCCGCCGATTTAGTTCAATAGCTTCCAGGTCTTTGGACCGATTGACTCGAAACTTCTCCCAAACGTGCTCCTGTGCCGGCTGAACGAGACACAGCAGTCCCCGTTGGATTCGGGTGGAATTTGTATTTTTGGTGAATATTTTAGTGAAAGGGGCCATTTTAAATGAGGCTGGCTTAAGGCTGCTGTTAGGGCTAGGGTTAGGGTTAAGGGGCTGGGGTTTCGGACCACGGTCGTCTTTTGACCGATTGACTCGAAACTGATCACGCATGTCCTCCTCACCGGTGGAATGAGGCTCGCCAGTTTTGGTCGGATTCTGGTGGAATTTGTATTTTACATGAATATTTTAAAGGAAAAGCGGCCATTTTTCCTCAAAACCTCGGCCGATTTTTTCAATAGCTTCCAGGTCTTTGGACCGATTGACTCGAAATTTCCCCCAAACGTGCTCCTGTACCGGCTGAACGAGACACAGCAGTCCCCGTTGGATTCGGGTGAAATTTGTATTTTTGGTGAATATTTTAGTCAGAGGGACAATCTCTCATGAGGCCTGGCTTAAGGCTGAGGCTAGGGTTAGGGTTAGGGTTAGGGTTAGTGATTGGCTGGACCGATTGACCCGAAATCGATCAGGCATGTCCTCCTCACTGGTGTAAGCAGGGTCGCCAGTTTTGGTTGGATTCCGGTGGAATTTGTATTTTACATGAATATTTTAAAGAAAAGACCATTTCTCACCAAAAAATACCCCGCCGATTTAGTTCAATAGCTTCCAGGTCTTTGGACCGATTGACTCGAAACTTCTCCCAAACGTGCTCCTGTGCCGGCTGAACGAGACACAGCAGTCCCCGTTGGATTCGGGTGGAATTTGTATTTTGGTGAATATTTTAGTGAAAGGGGCCATTTTAAATGAGGCTGGCTTAAGGCTGCTGTTAGGGCTAGGGTTAGGGTTAAGGGGCTGGGGTTTCGGACCACGGTCGTCTTTTGACCGATTGACTCGAAACTGATCACGCATGTCCTCCTCACCGGTGGAATGAGGCTCGCCAGTTTTGGTCGGATTCTGGTGGAATTTGTATTTTACATGAATATTTTAAAGGAAAAGCGGCCATTTTTCCTCAAAACCTCGGCCGATTTTTTCAATAGCTTCCAGGTCTTTGGACCGATTGACTCGAAATTTCCCCCAAACGTGCTCCTGTACCGGCTGAACGAGACACAGCAGTCCCCGTTGGATTCGGGTGAAATTTGTATTTTTGGTGAATATTTTAGTCAGAGGGACAATCTCTCATGAGGCCTGGCTTAAGGCTGAGGCTAGGGTTAGGGTTAGGGTTAGGGTTAGTGATTGGCTGGACCGATTGACCCGAAATCGATGAGGCATGTCCTCCTCACTGGTGTAAGCAGGGTCGCCAGTTTTGGTTGGATTCCGGTGGAATTTGTATTTTACATGAATATTTTAAAGAAAAGACCATTTTTCACCAAAAAATACCCCGCCGATTTAGTTCAATAGCTTCCAGGTCTTTGGACCGATTGACTCGAAACTTCTCCCAAACGTGCTCCTGTGCCGGCTGAACGAGACACAGCAGTCCCCGTTGGATTCGGGTGGAATTTGTATTTTTGGTGAATATTTTAGTGAAAGGGGCCATTTTAAATGAGGCTGGCTTAAGGCTGCTGTTAGGGCTAGGGTTAGGGTTAAGGGGCTGGGGTTTCGGACCACGGTCGTCTTTTGACCGATTGACTCGAAACTGATCACGCATGTCCTCCTAACCGGTGGAATGAGGCTCGCCAGTTTTGGTCGGATTCTGGTGGAATTTGTATTTTACATGAATATTTTAAAGGAAAAGCGGCCATTTTTCCTCAAAACCTCGGCCGATTTTTTCAATAGCTTCCAGGTCTTTGGACCGATTGACTCGAAATTTCCCCCAAACGTGCTCCTGTACCGGCTGAACGAGACACAGCAGTCCCCGTTGGATTCGGGTGAAATTTGTATTTTTGGTGAATATTTTAGTCAGAGGGACAATCTCTCATGAGGCCTGGCTTAAGGCTGAGGCTAGGGTTAGGGTTAGGGTTAGGGTTAGTGATTGGCTGGACCGATTGACCCGAAATCGATCAGGCATGTCCTCCTCACTGGTGTAAGCAGGGTCGCCAGTTTTGGTTGGATTCCGGTGGAATTTGTATTTTACATGAATATTTTAAAGAAAAGACCATTTCTCACCAAAAAATACCCCGCCGATTTAGTTCAATAGCTTCCAGGTCTTTGGACCGATTGACTCGAAACTTCTCCCAAACGTGCTCCTGTGCCGGCTGAACGAGACACAGCAGTCCCCGTTGGATTCGGGTGGAATTTGTATTTTTGGTGAATATTTTAGTGAAAGGGGCCATTTTAAATGAGCCTGGCTTAAGGCTGCTGTTAGGGCTAGGGTTAGGGTTAAGGGGCTGGGGTTTCGGACCACGGTCGTCTTTTGACCGATTGACTCGAAACTGATCACGCATGTCCTCCTCACCGGTGGAATGAGGCTCGCCAGTTTTGGTCGGATTCTGGTGGAATTTGTATTTTACATGAATATTTTAAAGGAAAAGCGGCCATTTTTCCTCAAAACCTCGGCCGATTTTTTCAATAGCTTCCAGGTCTTTGGACCGATTGACTCGAAATTTCCCCCAAACGTGCTCCTGTACCGGCTGAACGAGACACAGCAGTCCCCGTTGGATTCGGGTGAAATTTGTATTTTTGGTGAATATTTTAGTCAGAGGGACAATCTCTCATGAGGCCTGGCTTAAGGCTGAGGCTAGGGTTAGGGTTAGGGTTAGGGTTAGTGATTGGCTGGACCGATTGACCCGAAATCGATCAGGCATGTCCTCCTCACTGGTGTAAGCAGGGTCGCCAGTTTTGGTTGGATTCCGGTGGAATTTGTATTTTACATGAATATTTTAAAGAAAAGACCATTTTTCACCAAAAAATACCCCGCCGATTTAGTTCAATAGCTTCCAGGTCTTTGGACCGATTGACTCGAAACTTCTCCCAAACGTGCTCCTGTGCCGGCTGAACGAGACACAGCAGTCCCCGTTGGATTCGGGTGGAATTTGTATTTTTGGTGAATATTTTAGTGAAAGGGGCCATTTTAAATGAGGCTGGCTTAAGGCTGCTGTTAGGGCTAGGGTTAGGGTTAAGGGGCTGGGGTTTCGGACCACGGTCGTCTTTTGACCGATTGACTCGAAATTGATCACGCATGTCCTCCTCACCGGTGGAATGAGGCTCGCCAGTTTTGGTCGGATTCTGGTGGAATTTGTATTTTACATGAATATTTTAAAGGAAAAGCGGCCATTTTTCCTCAAAACCTCGGCCGATTTTTTCAATAGCTTCCAGGTCTTTGGACCGATTGACTCGAAATTTCCCCCAAACGTGCTCCTGTACCGGCTGAACGAGACACAGCAGTCCCCGTTGGATTCGGGTGAAATTTGTATTTTTGGTGAATATTTTAGTCAGAGGGACAATCTCTCATGAGGCCTGGCTTAAGGCTGAGGCTAGGGTTAGGGTTAGGGTTAGGGTTAGTGATTGGCTGGACCGATTGACCCGAAATCGATCAGGCATGTCCTCCTCACTGGTGTAAGCAGGGTCGCCAGTTTTGGTTGGATTCCGGTGGAATTTGTATTTTACATGAATATTTTAAAGAAAAGACCATTTCTCACCAAAAAATACCCCGCCGATTTAGTTCAATAGCTTCCAGGTCTTTGGACCGATTGACTCGAAACTTCTCCCAAACGTGCTCCTGTGCCGGCTGAACGAGACACAGCAGTCCCCGTTGGATTCGGGTGGAATTTGTATTTTTGGTGAATATTTTAGTGAAAGGGGCCATTTTAAATGAGGCTGGCTTAAGGCTGCTGTTAGGGCTAGGGTTAGGGTTAAGGGGCTGGGGTTTCGGACCACGGTCGTCTTTTGACCGATTGACTCGAAATTGATCACGCATGTCCTCCTCACCGGTGGAATGAGGCTCGCCAGTTTTGGTCGGATTCTGGTGGAATTTGTATTTTACATGAATATTTTAAAGGAAAAGCGGCCATTTTTCCTCAAAACCTCGGCCGATTTTTTCAATAGCTTCCAGGTCTTTGGACCGATTGACTCGAAATTTCCCCCAAACGTGCTCCTGTACCGGCTGAACGAGACACAGCAGTCCCCGTTGGATTCGGGTGAAATTTGTATTTTTGGTGAATATTTTAGTCAGAGGGACAATCTCTCATGAGGCCTGGCTTAAGGCTGAGGCTAGGGTTAGGGTTAGGGTTAGTGATTGGCTGGACCGATTGACCCGAAATCGATCAGGCATGTCCTCCTCACTGGTGTAAGCAGGGTCGCCAGTTTTGGTTGGATTCCGGTGGAATTTGTATTTTACATGAATATTTTAAAGAAAAGACCATTTCTCACCAAAAAATACCCCGCCGATTTAGTTCAATAGCTTCCAGGTCTTTGGACCGATTGACTCGAAACTTCTCCCAAACGTGCTCCTGTGCCGGCTGAACGAGACACAGCAGTCCCCGTTGGATTCGGGTGGAATTTGTATTTTTGGTGAATATTTTAGTGAAAGGGGCCATTTTAAATGAGGCTGGCTTAAGGCTGCTGTTAGGGCTAGGGTTAGGGTTAAGGGGCTGGGGTTTCGGACCACGGTCGTCTTTTGACCGATTGACTCGAAATTGATCACGCATGTCCTCCTCACCGGTGGAATGAGGCTCGCCAGTTTTGGTCGGATTCTGGTGGAATTTGTATTTTACATGAATATTTTAAAGGAAAAGCGGCCATTTTTCCTCAAAACCTCGGCCGATTTTTTCAATAGCTTCCAGGTCTTTGGACCGATTGACTCGAAATTTCCCCCAAACGTGCTCCTGTACCGGCTGAACGAGACACAGCAGTCCCCGTTGGATTCGGGTGAAATTTGTATTTTTGGTGAATATTTTAGTCAGAGGGACAATCTCTCATGAGGCCTGGCTTAAGGCTGAGGCTAGGGTTAGGGTTAGGGTTAGGGTTAGTGATTGGCTGGACCGATTGACCCGAAATCGATCAGGCATGTCCTCCTCACTGGTGTAAGCAGGGTCGCCAGTTTTGGTTGGATTCCGGTGGAATTTGTATTTTACATGAATATTTTAAAGAAAAGACCATTTCTCACCAAAAAATACCCCGCCGATTTAGTTCAATAGCTTCCAGGTCTTTGGACCGATTGACTCGAAACTTCTCCCAAACGTGCTCCTGTGCCGGCTGAACGAGACACAGCAGTCCCCGTTGGATTCGGGTGGAATTTGTATTTTTGGTGAATATTTTAGTGAAAGGGGCCATTTTAAATGAGGCTGGCTTAAGGCTGCTGTTAGGGCTAGGGTTAGGGTTAAGGGGCTGGGGTTTCGGACCACGGTCGTCTTTTGACCGATTGACTCGAAATTGATCACGCATGTCCTCCTCACCGGTGGAATGAGGCTCGCCAGTTTTGGTCGGATTCTGGTGGAATTTGTATTTTACATGAATATTTTAAAGGAAAAGCGGCCATTTTTCCTCAAAACCTCGGCCGATTTTTTCAATAGCTTCCAGGTCTTTGGACCGATTGACTCGAAATTTCCCCCAAACGTGCTCCTGTACCGGCTGAACGAGACACAGCAGTCCCCGTTGGATTCGGGTGAAATTTGTATTTTTGGTGAATATTTTAGTCAGAGGGACAATCTCTCATGAGGCCTGGCTTAAGGCTGAGGCTAGGGTTAGGGTTAGGGTTAGTGATTGGCTGGACCGATTGACCCGAAATCGATCAGGCATGTCCTCCTCACTGGTGTAAGCAGGGTCGCCAGTTTTGGTTGGATTCCGGTGGAATTTGTATTTTACATGAATATTTTAAAGAAAAGACCATTTCTCACCAAAAAATACCCCGCCGATTTAGTTCAATAGCTTCCAGGTCTTTGGACCGATTGACTCGAAACTTCTCCCAAACGTGCTCCTGTGCCGGCTGAACGAGACACAGCAGTCCCCGTTGGATTCGGGTGGAATTTGTATTTTTGGTGAATATTTTAGTGAAAGGGGCCATTTTAAATGAGGCTGGCTTAAGGCTGCTGTTAGGGCTAGGGTTAGGGTTAAGGGGCTGGGGTTTCGGACCACGGTCGTCTTTTGACCGATTGACTCGAAACTGATCACGCATGTCCTCCTCACCGGTGGAATGAGGCTCGCCAGTTTTGGTCGGATTCTGGTGGAATTTGTATTTTACATGAATATTTTAAAGGAAAAGCGGCCATTTTTCCTCAAAACCTCGGCCGATTTTTTCAATAGCTTCCAGGTCTTTGGACCGATTGACTCGAAATTTCCCCCAAACGTGCTCCTGTACCGGCTGAACGAGACACAGCAGTCCCCGTTGGATTCGGGTGAAATTTGTATTTTTGGTGAATATTTTAGTCAGAGGGACAATCTCTCATGAGGCCTGGCTTAAGGCTGAGGCTAGGGTTAGGGTTAGGGTTAGGGTTAGTGATTGGCTGGACCGATTGACCCGAAATCGATGAGGCATGTCCTCCTCACTGGTGTAAGCAGGGTCGCCAGTTTTGGTTGGATTCCGGTGGAATTTGTATTTTACATGAATATTTTAAAGAAAAGACCATTTTTCACCAAAAAATACCCCGCCGATTTAGTTCAATAGCTTCCAGGTCTTTGGACCGATTGACTCGAAACTTCTCCCAAACGTGCTCCTGTGCCGGCTGAACGAGACACAGCAGTCCCCGTTGGATTCGGGTGGAATTTGTATTTTTGGTGAATATTTTAGTGAAAGGGGCCATTTTAAATGAGGCTGGCTTAAGGCTGCTGTTAGGGCTAGGGTTAGGGTTAAGGGGCTGGGGTTTCGGACCACGGTCGTCTTTTGACCGATTGACTCGAAACTGATCACGCATGTCCTCCTCACCGGTGGAATGAGGCTCGCCAGTTTTGGTCGGATTCTGGTGGAATTTGTATTTTACATGAATATTTTAAAGGAAAAGCGGCCATTTTTCCTCAAAACCTCGGCCGATTTTTTCAATAGCTTCCAGGTCTTTGGACCGATTGACTCGAAATTTCCCCCAAACGTGCTCCTGTACCGGCTGAACGAGACACAGCAGTCCCCGTTGGATTCGGGTGAAATTTGTATTTTTGGTGAATATTTTAGTCAGAGGGACAATCTCTCATGAGGCCTGGCTTAAGGCTGAGGCTAGGGTTAGGGTTAGGGTTAGGGTTAGTGATTGGCTGGACCGATTGACCCGAAATCGATCAGGCATGTCCTCCTCACTGGTGTAAGCAGGGTCGCCAGTTTTGGTTGGATTCCGGTGGAATTTGTATTTTACATGAATATTTTAAAGAAAAGACCATTTCTCACCAAAAAATACCCCGCCGATTTAGTTCAATAGCTTCCAGGTCTTTGGACCGATTGACTCGAAACTTCTCCCAAACGTGCTCCTGTGCCGGCTGAACGAGACACAGCAGTCCCCGTTGGATTCGGGTGGAATTTGTATTTTTGGTGAATATTTTAGTGAAAGGGGCCATTTTAAATGAGCCTGGCTTAAGGCTGCTGTTAGGGCTAGGGTTAGGGTTAAGGGGCTGGGGTTTCGGACCACGGTCGTCTTTTGACCGATTGACTCGAAACTGATCACGCATGTCCTCCTCACCGGTGGAATGAGGCTCGCCAGTTTTGGTCGGATTCTGGTGGAATTTGTATTTTACATGAATATTTTAAAGGAAAAGCGGCCATTTTTCCTCAAAACCTCGGCCGATTTTTTCAATAGCTTCCAGGTCTTTGGACCGATTGACTCGAAATTTCCCCCAAACGTGCTCCTGTACCGGCTGAACGAGACACAGCAGTCCCCGTTGGATTCGGGTGAAATTTGTATTTTTGGTGAATATTTTAGTCAGAGGGACAATCTCTCATGAGGCCTGGCTTAAGGCTGAGGCTAGGGTTAGGGTTAGGGTTAGGGTTAGTGATTGGCTGGACCGATTGACCCGAAATCGATCAGGCATGTCCTCCTCACTGGTGTAAGCAGGGTCGCCAGTTTTGGTTGGATTCCGGTGGAATTTGTATTTTACATGAATATTTTAAAGAAAAGACCATTTTTCACCAAAAAATACCCCGCCGATTTAGTTCAATAGCTTCCAGGTCTTTGGACCGATTGACTCGAAACTTCTCCCAAACGTGCTCCTGTGCCGGCTGAACGAGACACAGCAGTCCCCGTTGGATTCGGGTGGAATTTGTATTTTTGGTGAATATTTTAGTGAAAGGGGCCATTTTAAATGAGGCTGGCTTAAGGCTGCTGTTAGGGCTAGGGTTAGGGTTAAGGGGCTGGGGTTTCGGACCACGGTCGTCTTTTGACCGATTGACTCGAAATTGATCACGCATGTCCTCCTCACCGGTGGAATGAGGCTCGCCAGTTTTGGTCGGATTCTGGTGGAATTTGTATTTTACATGAATATTTTAAAGGAAAAGCGGCCATTTTTCCTCAAAACCTCGGCCGATTTTTTCAATAGCTTCCAGGTCTTTGGACCGATTGACTCGAAATTTCCCCCAAACGTGCTCCTGTACCGGCTGAACGAGACACAGCAGTCCCCGTTGGATTCGGGTGAAATTTGTATTTTTGGTGAATATTTTAGTCAGAGGGACAATCTCTCATGAGGCCTGGCTTAAGGCTGAGGCTAGGGTTAGGGTTAGGGTTAGGGTTAGTGATTGGCTGGACCGATTGACCCGAAATCGATCAGGCATGTCCTCCTCACTGGTGTAAGCAGGGTCGCCAGTTTTGGTTGGATTCCGGTGGAATTTGTATTTTACATGAATATTTTAAAGAAAAGACCATTTCTCACCAAAAAATACCCCGCCGATTTAGTTCAATAGCTTCCAGGTCTTTGGACCGATTGACTCGAAACTTCTCCCAAACGTGCTCCTGTGCCGGCTGAACGAGACACAGCAGTCCCCGTTGGATTCGGGTGGAATTTGTATTTTTGGTGAATATTTTAGTGAAAGGGGCCATTTTAAATGAGGCTGGCTTAAGGCTGCTGTTAGGGCTAGGGTTAGGGTTAAGGGGCTGGGGTTTCGGACCACGGTCGTCTTTTGACCGATTGACTCGAAATTGATCACGCATGTCCTCCTCACCGGTGGAATGAGGCTCGCCAGTTTTGGTCGGATTCTGGTGGAATTTGTATTTTACATGAATATTTTAAAGGAAAAGCGGCCATTTTTCCTCAAAACCTCGGCCGATTTTTTCAATAGCTTCCAGGTCTTTGGACCGATTGACTCGAAATTTCCCCCAAACGTGCTCCTGTACCGGCTGAACGAGACACAGCAGTCCCCGTTGGATTCGGGTGAAATTTGTATTTTTGGTGAATATTTTAGTCAGAGGGACAATCTCTCATGAGGCCTGGCTTAAGGCTGAGGCTAGGGTTAGGGTTAGGGTTAGTGATTGGCTGGACCGATTGACCCGAAATCGATCAGGCATGTCCTCCTCACTGGTGTAAGCAGGGTCGCCAGTTTTGGTTGGATTCCGGTGGAATTTGTATTTTACATGAATATTTTAAAGAAAAGACCATTTCTCACCAAAAAATACCCCGCCGATTTAGTTCAATAGCTTCCAGGTCTTTGGACCGATTGACTCGAAACTTCTCCCAAACGTGCTCCTGTGCCGGCTGAACGAGACACAGCAGTCCCCGTTGGATTCGGGTGGAATTTGTATTTTTGGTGAATATTTTAGTGAAAGGGGCCATTTTAAATGAGGCTGGCTTAAGGCTGCTGTTAGGGCTAGGGTTAGGGTTAAGGGGCTGGGGTTTCGGACCACGGTCGTCTTTTGACCGATTGACTCGAAATTGATCACGCATGTCCTCCTCACCGGTGGAATGAGGCTCGCCAGTTTTGGTCGGATTCTGGTGGAATTTGTATTTTACATGAATATTTTAAAGGAAAAGCGGCCATTTTTCCTCAAAACCTCGGCCGATTTTTTCAATAGCTTCCAGGTCTTTGGACCGATTGACTCGAAATTTCCCCCAAACGTGCTCCTGTACCGGCTGAACGAGACACAGCAGTCCCCGTTGGATTCGGGTGAAATTTGTATTTTTGGTGAATATTTTAGTCAGAGGGACAATCTCTCATGAGGCCTGGCTTAAGGCTGAGGCTAGGGTTAGGGTTAGGGTTAGGGTTAGTGATTGGCTGGACCGATTGACCCGAAATCGATCAGGCATGTCCTCCTCACTGGTGTAAGCAGGGTCGCCAGTTTTGGTTGGATTCCGGTGGAATTTGTATTTTACATGAATATTTTAAAGAAAAGACCATTTCTCACCAAAAAATACCCCGCCGATTTAGTTCAATAGCTTCCAGGTCTTTGGACCGATTGACTCGAAACTTCTCCCAAACGTGCTCCTGTGCCGGCTGAACGAGACACAGCAGTCCCCGTTGGATTCGGGTGGAATTTGTATTTTTGGTGAATATTTTAGTGAAAGGGGCCATTTTAAATGAGGCTGGCTTAAGGCTGCTGTTAGGGCTAGGGTTAGGGTTAAGGGGCTGGGGTTTCGGACCACGGTCGTCTTTTGACCGATTGACTCGAAATTGATCACGCATGTCCTCCTCACCGGTGGAATGAGGCTCGCCAGTTTTGGTCGGATTCTGGTGGAATTTGTATTTTACATGAATATTTTAAAGGAAAAGCGGCCATTTTTCCTCAAAACCTCGGCCGATTTTTTCAATAGCTTCCAGGTCTTTGGACCGATTGACTCGAAATTTCCCCCAAACGTGCTCCTGTACCGGCTGAACGAGACACAGCAGTCCCCGTTGGATTCGGGTGAAATTTGTATTTTTGGTGAATATTTTAGTCAGAGGGACAATCTCTCATGAGGCCTGGCTTAAGGCTGAGGCTAGGGTTAGGGTTAGGGTTAGGGTTAGTGATTGGCTGGACCGATTGACCCGAAATCGATCAGGCATGTCCTCCTCACTGGTGTAAGCAGGGTCGCCAGTTTTGGTTGGATTCCGGTGGAATTTGTATTTTACATGAATATTTTAAAGAAAAGACCATTTCTCACCAAAAAATACCCCGCCGATTTAGTTCAATAGCTTCCAGGTCTTTGGACCGATTGACTCGAAACTTCTCCCAAACGTGCTCCTGTGCCGGCTGAACGAGACACAGCAGTCCCCGTTGGATTCGGGTGGAATTTGTATTTTTGGTGAATATTTTAGTGAAAGGGGCCATTTTAAATGAGGCTGGCTTAAGGCTGCTGTTAGGGCTAGGGTTAGGGTTAAGGGGCTGGGGTTTCGGACCACGGTCGTCTTTTGACCGATTGACTCGAAATTGATCACGCATGTCCTCCTCACCGGTGGAATGAGGCTCGCCAGTTTTGGTCGGATTCTGGTGGAATTTGTATTTTACATGAATATTTTAAAGGAAAAGCGGCCATTTTTCCTCAAAACCTCGGCCGATTTTTTCAATAGCTTCCAGGTCTTTGGACCGATTGACTCGAAATTTCCCCCAAACGTGCTCCTGTACCGGCTGAACGAGACACAGCAGTCCCCGTTGGATTCGGGTGAAATTTGTATTTTTGGTGAATATTTTAGTCAGAGGGACAATCTCTCATGAGGCCTGGCTTAAGGCTGAGGCTAGGGTTAGGGTTAGGGTTAGGGTTAGTGATTGGCTGGACCGATTGACCCGAAATCGATCAGGCATGTCCTCCTCACTGGTGTAAGCAGGGTCGCCAGTTTTGGTTGGATTCCGGTGGAATTTGTATTTTACATGAATATTTTAAAGAAAAGACCATTTCTCACCAAAAAATACCCCGCCGATTTAGTTCAATAGCTTCCAGGTCTTTGGACCGATTGACTCGAAACTTCTCCCAAACGTGCTCCTGTGCCGGCTGAACGAGACACAGCAGTCCCCGTTGGATTCGGGTGGAATTTGTATTTTTGGTGAATATTTTAGTGAAAGGGGCCATTTTAAATGAGGCTGGCTTAAGGCTGCTGTTAGGGCTAGGGTTAGGGTTAAGGGGCTGGGGTTTCGGACCACGGTCGTCTTTTGACCGATTGACTCGAAATTGATCACGCATGTCCTCCTCACCGGTGGAATGAGGCTCGCCAGTTTTGGTCGGATTCTGGTGGAATTTGTATTTTACATGAATATTTTAAAGGAAAAGCGGCCATTTTTCCTCAAAACCTCGGCCGATTTTTTCAATAGCTTCCAGGTCTTTGGACCGATTGACTCGAAATTTCCCCCAAACGTGCTCCTGTACCGGCTGAACGAGACACAGCAGTCCCCGTTGGATTCGGGTGAAATTTGTATTTTTGGTGAATATTTTAGTCAGAGGGACAATCTCTCATGAGGCCTGGCTTAAGGCTGAGGCTAGGGTTAGGGTTAGGGTTAGGGTTAGTGATTGGCTGGACCGATTGACCCGAAATCGATCAGGCATGTCCTCCTCACTGGTGTAAGCAGGGTCGCCAGTTTTGGTTGGATTCCGGTGGAATTTGTATTTTACATGAATATTTTAAAGAAAAGACCATTTCTCACCAAAAAATACCCCGCCGATTTAGTTCAATAGCTTCCAGGTCTTTGGACCGATTGACTCGAAACTTCTCCCAAACGTGCTCCTGTGCCGGCTGAACGAGACACAGCAGTCCCCGTTGGATTCGGGTGGAATTTGTATTTTTGGTGAATATTTTAGTGAAAGGGGCCATTTTAAATGAGGCTGGCTTAAGGCTGCTGTTAGGGCTAGGGTTAGGGTTAAGGGGCTGGGGTTTCGGACCACGGTCGTCTTTTGACCGATTGACTCGAAATTGATCACGCATGTCCTCCTCACCGGTGGAATGAGGCTCGCCAGTTTTGGTCGGATTCTGGTGGAATTTGTATTTTACATGAATATTTTAAAGGAAAAGCGGCCATTTTTCCTCAAAACCTCGGCCGATTTTTTCAATAGCTTCCAGGTCTTTGGACCGATTGACTCGAAATTTCCCCCAAACGTGCTCCTGTACCGGCTGAACGAGACACAGCAGTCCCCGTTGGATTCGGGTGAAATTTGTATTTTTGGTGAATATTTTAGTCAGAGGGACAATCTCTCATGAGGCCTGGCTTAAGGCTGAGGCTAGGGTTAGGGTTAGGGTTAGGGTTAGTGATTGGCTGGACCGATTGACCCGAAATCGATCAGGCATGTCCTCCTCACTGGTGTAAGCAGGGTCGCCAGTTTTGGTTGGATTCCGGTGGAATTTGTATTTTACATGAATATTTTAAAGAAAAGACCATTTCTCACCAAAAAATACCCCGCCGATTTAGTTCAATAGCTTCCAGGTCTTTGGACCGATTGACTCGAAACTTCTCCCAAACGTGCTCCTGTGCCGGCTGAACGAGACACAGCAGTCCCCGTTGGATTCGGGTGGAATTTGTATTTTTGGTGAATATTTTAGTGAAAGGGGCCATTTTAAATGAGGCTGGCTTAAGGCTGCTGTTAGGGCTAGGGTTAGGGTTAAGGGGCTGGGGTTTCGGACCACGGTCGTCTTTTGACCGATTGACTCGAAATTGATCACGCATGTCCTCCTCACCGGTGGAATGAGGCTCGCCAGTTTTGGTCGGATTCTGGTGGAATTTGTATTTTACATGAATATTTTAAAGGAAAAGCGGCCATTTTTCCTCAAAACCTCGGCCGATTTTTTCAATAGCTTCCAGGTCTTTGGACCGATTGACTCGAAATTTCCCCCAAACGTGCTCCTGTACCGGCTGAACGAGACACAGCAGTCCCCGTTGGATTCGGGTGAAATTTGTATTTTTGGTGAATATTTTAGTCAGAGGGACAATCTCTCATGAGGCCTGGCTTAAGGCTGAGGCTAGGGTTAGGGTTAGGGTTAGGGTTAGTGATTGGCTGGACCGATTGACCCGAAATCGATCAGGCATGTCCTCCTCACTGGTGTAAGCAGGGTCGCCAGTTTTGGTTGGATTCCGGTGGAATTTGTATTTTACATGAATATTTTAAAGAAAAGACCATTTCTCACCAAAAAATACCCCGCCGATTTAGTTCAATAGCTTCCAGGTCTTTGGACCGATTGACTCGAAACTTCTCCCAAACGTGCTCCTGTGCCGGCTGAACGAGACACAGCAGTCCCCGTTGGATTCGGGTGGAATTTGTATTTTTGGTGAATATTTTAGTGAAAGGGGCCATTTTAAATGAGGCTGGCTTAAGGCTGCTGTTAGGGCTAGGGTTAGGGTTAAGGGGCTGGGGTTTCGGACCACGGTCGTCTTTTGACCGATTGACTCGAAATTGATCACGCATGTCCTCCTCACCGGTGGAATGAGGCTCGCCAGTTTTGGTCGGATTCTGGTGGAATTTGTATTTTACATGAATATTTTAAAGGAAAAGCGGCCATTTTTCCTCAAAACCTCGGCCGATTTTTTCAATAGCTTCCAGGTCTTTGGACCGATTGACTCGAAATTTCCCCCAAACGTGCTCCTGTACCGGCTGAACGAGACACAGCAGTCCCCGTTGGATTCGGGTGAAATTTGTATTTTTGGTGAATATTTTAGTCAGAGGGACAATCTCTCATGAGGCCTGGCTTAAGGCTGAGGCTAGGGTTAGGGTTAGGGTTAGGGTTAGTGATTGGCTGGACCGATTGACCCGAAATCGATCAGGCATGTCCTCCTCACTGGTGTAAGCAGGGTCGCCAGTTTTGGTCGGATTCCGGTGGAATTTGTATTTTACATGAATATTTTAAAGAAAAGACCATTTCTCACCAAAAAATACCCCGCCGATTTAGTTCAATAGCTTCCAGGTCTTTGGACCGATTGACTCGAAACTTCTCCCAAACGTGCTCCTGTGCCGGCTGAACGAGACACAGCAGTCCCCGTTGGATTCGGGTGGAATTTGTATTTTTGGTGAATATTTTAGTGAAAGGGGCCATTTTAAATGAGGCTGGCTTAAGGCTGCTGTTAGGGCTAGGGTTAGGGTTAAGGGGCTGGGGTTTCGGACCACGGTCGTCTTTTGACCGATTGACTCGAAATTGATCACGCATGTCCTCCTCACCGGTGGAATGAGGCTCGCCAGTTTTGGTCGGATTCTGGTGGAATTTGTATTTTACATGAATATTTTAAAGGAAAAGCGGCCATTTTTCCTCAAAACCTCGGCCGATTTTTTCAATAGCTTCCAGGTCTTTGGACCGATTGACTCGAAATTTCCCCCAAACGTGCTCCTGTACCGGCTGAACGAGACACAGCAGTCCCCGTTGGATTCGGGTGAAATTTGTATTTTTGGTGAATATTTTAGTCAGAGGGACAATCTCTCATGAGGCCTGGCTTAAGGCTGAGGCTAGGGTTAGGGTTAGGGTTAGGGTTAGTGATTGGCTGGACCGATTGACCCGAAATCGATCAGGCATGTCCTCCTCACTGGTGTAAGCAGGGTCGCCAGTTTTGGTCGGATTCCGGTGGAATTTGTATTTTACATGAATATTTTAAAGAAAAGACCATTTCTCACCAAAAAATACCCCGCCGATTTAGTTCAATAGCTTCCAGGTCTTTGGACCGATTGACTCGAAACTTCTCCCAAACGTGCTCCTGTGCCGGCTGAACGAGACACAGCAGTCCCCGTTGGATTCGGGTGGAATTTGTATTTTTGGTGAATATTTTAGTGAAAGGGGCCATTTTAAATGAGGCTGGCTTAAGGCTGCTGTTAGGGCTAGGGTTAGGGTTAAGGGGCTGGGGTTTCGGACCACGGTCGTCTTTTGACCGATTGACTCGAAATTGATCACGCATGTCCTCCTCACCGGTGGAATGAGGCTCGCCAGTTTTGGTCGGATTCTGGTGGAATTTGTATTTTACATGAATATTTTAAAGGAAAAGCGGCCATTTTTCCTCAAAACCTCGGCCGATTTTTTCAATAGCTTCCAGGTCTTTGGACCGATTGACTCGAAATTTCCCCCAAACGTGCTCCTGTACCGGCTGAACGAGACACAGCAGTCCCCGTTGGATTCGGGTGAAATTTGTATTTTTGGTGAATATTTTAGTCAGAGGGACAATCTCTCATGAGGCCTGGCTTAAGGCTGAGGCTAGGGTTAGGGTTAGGGTTAGGGTTAGTGATTGGCTGGACCGATTGACCCGAAATCGATCAGGCATGTCCTCCTCACTGGTGTAAGCAGGGTCGCCAGTTTTGGTCGGATTCCGGTGGAATTTGTATTTTACATGAATATTTTAAAGAAAAGACCATTTCTCACCAAAAAATACCCCGCCGATTTAGTTCAATAGCTTCCAGGTCTTTCGACCGATTGACTCGAAACTTCTCCCAAACGTGCTCCTGTGCCGGCTGAACGAGACACAGCAGTCCCCGTTGGATTCGGGTGGAATTTGTATTTTTGGTGAATATTTTAGTGAAAGGGGCCATTTTAAATGAGGCTGGCTTAAGGCTGCTGTTAGGGCTAGGGTTAGGGTTAAGGGGCTGGGGTTTCGGACCACGGTCGTCTTTTGACCGATTGACTCGAAATTGATCACGCATGTCCTCCTCACCGGTGGAATGAGGCTCGCCAGTTTTGGTCGGATTCTGGTGGAATTTGTATTTTACATGAATATTTTAAAGGAAAAGCGGCCATTTTTCCTCAAAACCTCGGCCGATTTTTTCAATAGCTTCCAGGTCTTTGGACCGATTGACTCGAAATTTCCCCCAAACGTGCTCCTGTACCGGCTGAACGAGACACAGCAGTCCCCGTTGGATTCGGGTGAAATTTGTATTTTTGGTGAATATTTTAGTCAGAGGGACAATCTCTCATGAGGCCTGGCTTAAGGCTGAGGCTAGGGTTAGGGTTAGGGTTAGGGTTAGTGATTGGCTGGACCGATTGACCCGAAATCGATCAGGCATGTCCTCCTCACTGGTGTAAGCAGGGTCGCCAGTTTTGGTTGGATTCCGGTGGAATTTGTATTTTACATGAATATTTTAAAGAAAAGACCATTTCTCACCAAAAAATACCCCGCCGATTTAGTTCAATAGCTTCCAGGTCTTTCGACCGATTGACTCGAAACTTCTCCCAAACGTGCTCCTGTGCCGGCTGAACGAGACACAGCAGTCCCCGTTGGATTCGGGTGGAATTTGTATTTTTGGTGAATATTTTAGTGAAAGGGGCCATTTTAAATGAGGCTGGCTTAAGGCTGCTGTTAGGGCTAGGGTTAGGGTTAAGGGGCTGGGGTTTCGGACCACGGTCGTCTTTTGACCGATTGACTCGAAATTGATCACGCATGTCCTCCTCACCGGTGGAATGAGGCTCGCCAGTTTTGGTCGGATTCTGGTGGAATTTGTATTTTACATGAATATTTTAAAGGAAAAGCGGCCATTTTTCCTCAAAACCTCGGCCGATTTTTTCAATAGCTTCCAGGTCTTTGGACCGATTGACTCGAAATTTCCCCCAAACGTGCTCCTGTACCGGCTGAACGAGACACAGCAGTCCCCGTTGGATTCGGGTGAAATTTGTATTTTTGGTGAATATTTTAGTCAGAGGGACAATCTCTCATGAGGCCTGGCTTAAGGCTGAGGCTAGGGTTAGGGTTAGGGTTAGGGTTAGTGATTGGCTGGACCGATTGACCCGAAATCGATCAGGCATGTCCTCCTCACTGGTGTAAGCAGGGTCGCCAGTTTTGGTTGGATTCCGGTGGAATTTGTATTTTACATGAATATTTTAAAGAAAAGACCATTTTTCACCAAAAAATACCCCGCCGATTTAGTTCAATAGCTTCCAGGTCTTTCGACCGATTGACTCGAAACTTCTCCCAAACGTGCTCCTGTGCCGGCTGAACGAGACACAGCAGTCCCCGTTGGATTCGGGTGGAATTTGTATTTTTGGTGAATATTTTAGTGAAAGGGGCCATTTTAAATGAGGCTGGCTTAAGGCTGCTGTTAGGGCTAGGGTTAGGGTTAAGGGGCTGGGGTTTCGGACCACGGTCGTCTTTTGACCGATTGACTCGAAACTGATCACGCATGTCCTCCTCACCGGTGGAATGAGGCTCGCCAGTTTTGGTCGGATTCTGGTGGAATTTGTATTTTACATGAATATTTTAAAGGAAAAGCGGCCATTTTTCCTCAAAACCTCGGCCGATTTTTTCAATAGCTTCCAGGTCTTTGGACCGATTGACTCGAAATTTCCCCCAAACGTGCTCCTGTACCGGCTGAACGAGACACAGCAGTCCCCGTTGGATTCGGGTGAAATTTGTATTTTTGGTGAATATTTTAGTCAGAGGGACAATCTCTCATGAGGCCTGGCTTAAGGCTGAGGCTAGGGTTAGGGTTAGGGTTAGGGTTAGTGATTGGCTGGACCGATTGACCCGAAATCGATCAGGCATGTCCTCCTCACTGGTGTAAGCAGGGTCGCCAGTTTTGGTTGGATTCCGGTGGAATTTGTATTTTACATGAATATTTTAAAGAAAAGACCATTTCTCACCAAAAAATACCCCGCCGATTTAGTTCAATAGCTTCCAGGTCTTTGGACCGATTGACTCGAAACTTCTCCCAAACGTGCTCCTGTGCCGGCTGAACGAGACACAGCAGTCCCCGTTGGATTCGGGTGGAATTTGTATTTTTGGTGAATATTTTAGTGAAAGGGGCCATTTTAAATGAGGCTGGCTTAAGGCTGCTGTTAGGGCTAGGGTTAGGGTTAAGGGGCTGGGGTTTCGGACCACGGTCGTCTTTTGACCGATTGACTCGAAATTGATCACGCATGTCCTCCTCACCGGTGGAATGAGGCTCGCCAGTTTTGGTCGGATTCTGGTGGAATTTGTATTTTACATGAATATTTTAAAGGAAAAGCGGCCATTTTTCCTCAAAACCTCGGCCGATTTTTTCAATAGCTTCCAGGTCTTTGGACCGATTGACTCGAAATTTCCCCCAAACGTGCTCCTGTACCGGCTGAACGAGACACAGCAGTCCCCGTTGGATTCGGGTGAAATTTGTATTTTTGGTGAATATTTTAGTCAGAGGGACAATCTCTCATGAGGCCTGGCTTAAGGCTGAGGCTAGGGTTAGGGTTAGGGTTAGGGTTAGTGATTGGCTGGACCGATTGACCCGAAATCGATCAGGCATGTCCTCCTCACTGGTGTAAGCAGGGTCGCCAGTTTTGGTTGGATTCCGGTGGAATTTGTATTTTACATGAATATTTTAAAGAAAAGACCATTTCTCACCAAAAAATACCCCGCCGATTTAGTTCAATAGCTTCCAGGTCTTTGGACCGATTGACTCGAAACTTCTCCCAAACGTGCTCCTGTGCCGGCTGAACGAGACACAGCAGTCCCCGTTGGATTCGGGTGGAATTTGTATTTTTGGTGAATATTTTAGTGAAAGGGGCCATTTTAAATGAGGCTGGCTTAAGGCTGCTGTTAGGGCTAGGGTTAGGGTTAAGGGGCTGGGGTTTCGGACCACGGTCGTCTTTTGACCGATTGACTCGAAATTGATCACGCATGTCCTCCTCACCGGTGGAATGAGGCTCGCCAGTTTTGGTCGGATTCTGGTGGAATTTGTATTTTACATGAATATTTTAAAGGAAAAGCGGCCATTTTTCCTCAAAACCTCGGCCGATTTTTTCAATAGCTTCCAGGTCTTTGGACCGATTGACTCGAAATTTCCCCCAAACGTGCTCCTGTACCGGCTGAACGAGACACAGCAGTCCCCGTTGGATTCGGGTGAAATTTGTATTTTTGGTGAATATTTTAGTCAGAGGGACAATCTCTCATGAGGCCTGGCTTAAGGCTGAGGCTAGGGTTAGGGTTAGGGTTAGGGTTAGTGATTGGCTGGACCGATTGACCCGAAATCGATCAGGCATGTCCTCCTCACTGGTGTAAGCAGGGTCGCCAGTTTTGGTTGGATTCCGGTGGAATTTGTATTTTACATGAATATTTAAAAGAAAAGACCATTTCTCACCAAAAAATACCCCGCCGATTTAGTTCAATAGCTTCCAGGTCTTTGGACCGATTGACTCGAAACTTCTCCCAAACGTGCTCCTGTGCCGGCTGAACGAGACACAGCAGTCCCCGTTGGATTCGGGTGGAATTTGTATTTTTGGTGAATATTTTAGTGAAAGGGGCCATTTTAAATGAGGCTGGCTTAAGGCTGCTGTTAGGGCTAGGGTTAGGGTTAAGGGGCTGGGGTTTCGGACCACGGTCGTCTTTTGACCGATTGACTCGAAATTGATCACGCATGTCCTCCTCACCGGTGGAATGAGGCTCGCCAGTTTTGGTCGGATTCTGGTGGAATTTGTATTTTACATGAATATTTTAAAGGAAAAGCGGCCATTTTTCCTCAAAACCTCGGCCGATTTTTTCAATAGCTTCCAGGTCTTTGGACCGATTGACTCGAAATTTCCCCCAAACGTGCTCCTGTACCGGCTGAACGAGACACAGCAGTCCCCGTTGGATTCGGGTGAAATTTGTATTTTTGGTGAATATTTTAGTCAGAGGGACAATCTCTCATGAGGCCTGGCTTAAGGCTGAGGCTAGGGTTAGGGTTAGGGTTAGGGTTAGTGATTGGCTGGACCGATTGACCCGAAATCGATCAGGCATGTCCTCCTCACTGGTGTAAGCAGGGTCGCCAGTTTTGGTTGGATTCCGGTGGAATTTGTATTTTACATGAATATTTTAAAGAAAAGACCATTTCTCACCAAAAAATACCCCGCCGATTTAGTTCAATAGCTTCCAGGTCTTTGGACCGATTGACTCGAAACTTCTCCCAAACGTGCTCCTGTGCCGGCTGAACGAGACACAGCAGTCCCCGTTGGATTCGGGTGGAATTTGTATTTTTGGTGAATATTTTAGTGAAAGGGGCCATTTTAAATGAGGCTGGCTTAAGGCTGCTGTTAGGGCTAGGGTTAGGGTTAAGGGGCTGGGGTTTCGGACCACGGTCGTCTTTTGACCGATTGACTCGAAATTGATCACGCATGTCCTCCTCACCGGTGGAATGAGGCTCGCCAGTTTTGGTCGGATTCTGGTGGAATTTGTATTTTACATGAATATTTTAAAGGAAAAGCGGCCATTTTTCCTCAAAACCTCGGCCGATTTTTTCAATAGCTTCCAGGTCTTTGGACCGATTGACTCGAAATTTCCCCCAAACGTGCTCCTGTACCGGCTGAACGAGACACAGCAGTCCCCGTTGGATTCGGGTGAAATTTGTATTTTTGGTGAATATTTTAGTCAGAGGGACAATCTCTCATGAGGCCTGGCTTAAGGCTGAGGCTAGGGTTAGGGTTAGGGTTAGGGTTAGTGATTGGCTGGACCGATTGACCCGAAATCGATCAGGCATGTCCTCCTCACTGGTGTAAGCAGGGTCGCCAGTTTTGGTTGGATTCCGGTGGAATTTGTATTTTACATGAATATTTTAAAGAAAAGACCATTTCTCACCAAAAAATACCCCGCCGATTTAGTTCAATACCTTCCAGGTCTTTGGACCGATTGACTCGAAACTTCTCCCAAACGTGCTCCTGTGCCGGCTGAACGAGACACAGCAGTCCCCGTTGGATTCGGGTGGAATTTGTATTTTTGGTGAATATTTTAGTGAAAGGGGCCATTTTAAATGAGGCTGGCTTAAGGCTGCTGTTAGGGCTAGGGTTAGGGTTAAGGGGCTGGGGTTTCGGACCACGGTCGTCTTTTGACCGATTGACTCGAAATTGATCACGCATGTCCTCCTCACCGGTGGAATGAGGCTCGCCAGTTTTGGTCGGATTCTGGTGGAATTTGTATTTTACATGAATATTTTAAAGGAAAAGCGGCCATTTTTCCTCAAAACCTCGGCCGATTTTTTCAATAGCTTCCAGGTCTTTGGACCGATTGACTCGAAATTTCCCCCAAACGTGCTCCTGTACCGGCTGAACGAGACACAGCAGTCCCCGTTGGATTCGGGTGAAATTTGTATTTTTGGTGAATATTTTAGTCAGAGGGACAATCTCTCATGAGGCCTGGCTTAAGGCTGAGGCTAGGGTTAGGGTTAGGGTTAGGGTTAGTGATTGGCTGGACCGATTGACCCGAAATCGATCAGGCATGTCCTCCTCACTGGTGTAAGCAGGGTCGCCAGTTTTGGTTGGATTCCGGTGGAATTTGTATTTTACATGAATATTTTAAAGAAAAGACCATTTCTCACCAAAAAATACCCCGCCGATTTAGTTCAATAGCTTCCAGGTCTTTGGACCGATTGACTCGAAACTTCTCCCAAACGTGCTCCTGTGCCGGCTGAACGAGACACAGCAGTCCCCGTTGGATTCGGGTGGAATTTGTATTTTTGGTGAATATTTTAGTGAAAGGGGCCATTTTAAATGAGGCTGGCTTAAGGCTGCTGTTAGGGCTAGGGTTAGGGTTAAGGGGCTGGGGTTTCGGACCACGGTCGTCTTTTGACCGATTGACTCGAAACTGATCACGCATGTCCTCCTCACCGGTGGAATGAGGCTCGCCAGTTTTGGTCGGATTCTGGTGGAATTTGTATTTTACATGAATATTTTAAAGGAAAAGCGGCCATTTTTCCTCAAAACCTCGGCCGATTTTTTCAATAGCTTCCAGGTCTTTGGACCGATTGACTCGAAATTTCCCCCAAACGTGCTCCTGTACCGGCTGAACGAGACACAGCAGTCCCCGTTGGATTCGGGTGAAATTTGTATTTTTGGTGAATATTTTAGTCAGAGGGACAATCTCTCATGAGGCCTGGCTTAAGGCTGAGGCTAGGGTTAGGGTTAGGGTTAGGGTTAGTGATTGGCTGGACCGATTGACCCGAAATCGATCAGGCATGTCCTCCTCACTGGTGTAAGCAGGGTCGCCAGTTTTGGTTGGATTCCGGTGGAATTTGTATTTTACATGAATATTTTAAAGAAAAGACCATTTCTCACCAAAAAATACCCCGCCGATTTAGTTCAATAGCTTCCAGGTCTTTGGACCGATTGACTCGAAACTTCTCCCAAACGTGCTCCTGTGCCGGCTGAACGAGACACAGCAGTCCCCGTTGGATTCGGGTGGAATTTGTATTTTTGGTGAATATTTTAGTGAAAGGGGCCATTTTAAATGAGGCTGGCTTAAGGCTGCTGTTAGGGCTAGGGTTAGGGTTAAGGGGCTGGGGTTTCGGACCACGGTCGTCTTTTGACCGATTGACTCGAAATTGATCACGCATGTCCTCCTCACCGGTGGAATGAGGCTCGCCAGTTTTGGTCGGATTCTGGTGGAATTTGTATTTTACATGAATATTTTAAAGGAAAAGCGGCCATTTTTCCTCAAAACCTCGGCCGATTTTTTCAATAGCTTCCAGGTCTTTGGACCGATTGCCTCGAAATTTCCCCCAAACGTGCTCCTGTACCGGCTGAACGAGACACA
Source organism: Pagrus pagrus (assembly GCF_965226575.1). Lineage (NCBI taxonomy): Eukaryota > Metazoa > Chordata > Actinopteri > Spariformes > Sparidae > Pagrus > Pagrus pagrus. Next base: position 108,608 of record NW_028175355.1, read on the forward strand.
GCAGTCCCCGTTGGATTCGGGTGAAATTTGTATTTTTGGTGAATATTTTAGTCAGAGGGACAATCTCTCATGAGGCCTGGCTTAAGGCTGAGGCTAGGGTTAGGGTTAGGGTTAGGGTTAGTGATTGGCTGGACCGATTGACCCGAAATCGATCAGGCATGTCCTCCTCACTGGTGTAAGCAGGGTCGCCAGTTTTGGTTGGATTCCGGTGGAATTTGTATTTTACATGAATATTTTAAAGAAAAGACCATTTTTCACCAAAAAATACCCCGCCGATTTAGTTCAATAGCTTCCAGGTCTTTGGACCGATTGACTCGAAACTTCTCCCAAACGTGCTCCTGTGCCGGCTGAACGAGACACAGCAGTCCCCGTTGGATTCGGGTGGAATTTGTATTTTTGGTGAATATTTTAGTGAAAGGGGCCATTTTAAATGAGGCTGGCTTAAGGCTGCTGTTAGGGCTAGGGTTAGGGTTAAGGGGCTGGGGTTTCGGACCACGGTCGTCTTTTGACCGATTGACTCGAAATTGATCACGCATGTCCTCCTCACCGGTGGAATGAGGCTCGCCAGTTTTGGTCGGATTCTGGTGGAATTTGTATTTTACATGAATATTTTAAAGGAAAAGCGGCCATTTTTCCTCAAAACCTCGGCCGATTTTTTCAATAGCTTCCAGGTCTTTGGACCGATTGACTCGAAATTTCCCCCAAACGTGCTCCTGTACCGGCTGAACGAGACACAGCAGTCCCCGTTGGATTCGGGTGAAATTTGTATTTTTGGTGAATATTTTAGTCAGAGGGACAATCTCTCATGAGGCCTGGCTTAAGGCTGAGGCTAGGGTTAGGGTTAGGGTTAGGGTTAGTGATTGGCTGGACCGATTGACCCGAAATCGATCAGGCATGTCCTCCTCACTGGTGTAAGCAGGGTCGCCAGTTTTGGTTGGATTCCGGTGGAATTTGTATTTTACATGAATATTTTAAAGAAAAGACCATTTTTCACGAAAAAATACCCCGCCGATTTAGTTCAATAGCTTCCAGGTCTTTGGACCGATTGACTCGAAACTTCTCCCAAACGTGCTCCTGTGCCGGCTGAACGAGACACAGCAGTCCCCGTTGGATTCGGGTGAAATTTGTATTTTTGGTGAATATTTTAGTCAGAGGGACAATCTCTCATGAGGCCTGGCTTAAGGCTGAGGCTAGGGTTAGGGTTAGGGTTAGGGTTAGTGATTGGCTGGACCGATTGACCCGAAATCGATCAGGCATGTCCTCCTCACTGGTGTAAGCAGGGTCGCCAGTTTTGGTTGGATTCCGGTGGAATTTGTATTTTACATGAATATTTTAAAGAAAAGACCATTTCTCACCAAAAAATACCCCGCCGATTTAGTTCAATAGCTTCCAGGTCTTTGGACCGATTGACTCGAAACTTCTCCCAAACGTGCTCCTGTGCCGGCTGAACGAGACACAGCAGTCCCCGTTGGATTCGGGTGGAATTTGTATTTTTGGTGAATATTTTAGTGAAAGGGGCCATTTTAAATGAGGCTGGCTTAAGGCTGCTGTTAGGGCTAGGGTTAGGGTTAAGGGGCTGGGGTTTCGGACCACGGTCGTCTTTTGACCGATTGACTCGAAATTGATCACGCATGTCCTCCTCACCGGTGGAATGAGGCTCGCCAGTTTTGGTCGGATTCTGGTGGAATTTGTATTTTACATGAATATTTTAAAGGAAAAGCGGCCATTTTTCCTCAAAACCTCGGCCGATTTTTTCAATAGCTTCCAGGTCTTTGGACCGATTGACTCGAAATTTCCCCCAAACGTGCTCCTGTACCGGCTGAACGAGACACAGCAGTCCCCGTTGGATTCGGGTGAAATTTGTATTTTTGGTGAATATTTTAGTCAGAGGGACAATCTCTCATGAGGCCTGGCTTAAGGCTGAGGCTAGGGTTAGGGTTAGGGTTAGGGTTAGTGATTGGCTGGACCGATTGACCCGAAATCGATCAGGCATGTCCTCCTCACTGGTGTAAGCAGGGTCGCCAGCTTTGGTTTGATTCCGGTGGAATTTGTATTTTACATGAATATTTTAAAGAAAAGACCATTTTTCACGAAAAAATACCCCGCCGATTTAGTTCAATAGCTTCCAGGTCTTTGGACCGATTGACTCGAAACTTCTCCCAAACGTGCTCCTGTGCCGGCTGAACGAGACACAGCAGTCCCCGTTGGATTCGGGTGGAATTTGTATTTTTGGTGAATATTTTAGTGAAAGGGGCCATTTTAAATGAGGCTGGCTTAAGGCTGAGGCTAGGGTTAGGGTTAGGGTTAGGGTTAGTGATTGGCTGGACCGATTGACCCGAAAGCGATCAGGCATGTCCTCCTCACTGGTGTAAGCAGGGTCGCCAGTTTTGGTTGGATTCCGGTGGAATTTGTATTTTACATGAATATTTTAAAGAAAAGACCATTTTTCACCAAAAAATACCCCGCCGATTTAGTTCAATAGCTTCCAGGTCTTTGGACCGATTGACTCGAAACTTCTCCCAAACGTGCTCCTGTGCGGGCTGAACGAGACACAGCAGTCCCCGTTGGATTCGGGTGGAATTTGTATTTTTGGTGAATATTTTAGTGAAAGGGGCCATTTTAAATGAGGCTGGCTTAAGGCTGCTGTTAGGGCTAGGGTTAGGGTTAAGGGGCTGGGGTTTCGGACCACGGTCGTCTTTTGACCGATTGACTCGAAATTGATCACGCATGACCTCCTCACCGGTGGAATGAGGCTCGCCAGTTTTGGTCGGATTCTGGTGGAATTTGTATTTTACATGAATATTTTAAAGGAAAAGCGGCCATTTTTCCTCAAAACCTCGGCCGATTTTTTCAATAGCTTCCAGGTCTTTGGACCGATTGACTCGAAATTTCCCCCAAACGTGCTCCTGTACCGGCTGAACGAGACACAGCAGTCCCCGTTGGATTCGGGTGAAATTTGTATTTTTGGTGAATATTTTAGTCAGAGGGACAATCTCTCATGAGGCCTGGCTTAAGGCTGAGGCTAGGGTTAGGGTTAGGGTTAGGGTTAGTGATTGGCTGGACCGATTGACCCGAAATCGATCAGGCATGTCCTCCTCACTGGTGTAAGCAGGGTCGCCAGCTTTGGTTTGATTCCGGTGGAATTTGTATTTTACATGAATATTTTAAAGAAAAGACAATTTTTCACGAAAAAATACCCCGCCGATTTAGTTCAATAGCTTCCAGGTCTTTGGACCGATTGACTCGAAACTTCTCCCAAACGTGCTCCTGTGCCGGCTGAACGAGACACAGCAGTCCCCGTTGGATTCGGGTGGAATTTGTATTTTTGGTGAATATTTTAGTGAAAGGGGCCATTTTAAATGAGGCTGGCTTAAGGCTGCTGTTAGGGCTAGGGTTAGGGTTAAGGGGCTGGGGTTTCGGACCACGGTCGTCTTTTGACCGATTGACTCGAAATTGATCACGCATGTCCTCCTCACCGGTGGAATGAGGCTCGCCAGTTTTGGTCGGATTCTGGTGGAATTTGTATTTTACATGAATATTTTAAAGGAAAAGCGGCCATTTTTCCTCAAAACCTCGGCCGATTTTTTCAATAGCTTCCAGGTCTTTGGACCGATTGACTCGAAATTTCCCCCAAACGTGCTCCTGTACCGGCTGAACGAGACACAGCAGTCCCCGTTGGATTCGGGTGAAATTTGTATTTTTGGTGAATATTTTAGTCAGAGGGACAATCTCTCATGAGGCCTGGCTTAAGGCTGAGGCTAGGGTTAGGGTTAGGGTTAGGGTTAGTGATTGGCTGGACCGATTGACCCGAAATCGATCAGGCATGTCCTCCTCACTGGTGTAAGCAGGGTCGCCAGTTTTGGTTGGATTCCGGTGGAATTTGTATTTTACATGAATATTTTAAAGAAAAGACCATTTCTCACCAAAAAATACCCCGCCGATTTAGTTCAATACCTTCCAGGTCTTTGGACCGATTGACTCGAAACTTCTCCCAAACGTGCTCCTGTGCCGGCTGAACGAGACACAGCAGTCCCCGTTGGATTCGGGTGGAATTTGTATTTTTGGTGAATATTTTAGTGAAAGGGGCCATTTTAAATGAGGCTGGCTTAAGGCTGCTGTTAGGGCTAGGGTTAGGGTTAAGGGGCTGGGGTTTCGGACCACGGTCGTCTTTTGACCGATTGACTCGAAATTGATCACGCATGTCCTCCTCACCGGTGGAATGAGGCTCGCCAGTTTTGGTCGGATTCTGGTGGAATTTGTATTTTACATGAATATTTTAAAGGAAAAGCGGCCATTTTTCCTCAAAACCTCGGCCGATTTTTTCAATAGCTTCCAGGTCTTTGGACCGATTGACTCGAAATTTCCCCCAAACGTGCTCCTGTACCGGCTGAACGAGACACAGCAGTCCCCGTTGGATTCGGGTGAAATTTGTATTTTTGGTGAATATTTTAGTCAGAGGGACAATCTCTCATGAGGCCTGGCTTAAGGCTGAGGCTAGGGTTAGGGTTAGGGTTAGGGTTAGTGATTGGCTGGACCGATTGACCCGAAATCGATCAGGCATGTCCTCCTCACTGGTGTAAGCAGGGTCGCCAGTTTTGGTTGGATTCCGGTGGAATTTGTATTTTACATGAATATTTTAAAGAAAAGACCATTTCTCACCAAAAAATACCCCGCCGATTTAGTTCAATAGCTTCCAGGTCTTTGGACCGATTGACTCGAAACTTCTCCCAAACGTGCTCCTGTGCCGGCTGAACGAGACACAGCAGTCCCCGTTGGATTCGGGTGGAATTTGTATTTTTGGTGAATATTTTAGTGAAAGGGGCCATTTTAAATGAGGCTGGCTTAAGGCTGCTGTTAGGGCTAGGGTTAGGGTTAAGGGGCTGGGGTTTCGGACCACGGTCGTCTTTTGACCGATTGACTCGAAACTGATCACGCATGTCCTCCTCACCGGTGGAATGAGGCTCGCCAGTTTTGGTCGGATTCTGGTGGAATTTGTATTTTACATGAATATTTTAAAGGAAAAGCGGCCATTTTTCCTCAAAACCTCGGCCGATTTTTTCAATAGCTTCCAGGTCTTTGGACCGATTGACTCGAAATTTCCCCCAAACGTGCTCCTGTACCGGCTGAACGAGACACAGCAGTCCCCGTTGGATTCGGGTGAAATTTGTATTTTTGGTGAATATTTTAGTCAGAGGGACAATCTCTCATGAGGCCTGGCTTAAGGCTGAGGCTAGGGTTAGGGTTAGGGTTAGGGTTAGTGATTGGCTGGACCGATTGACCCGAAATCGATCAGGCATGTCCTCCTCACTGGTGTAAGCAGGGTCGCCAGTTTTGGTTGGATTCCGGTGGAATTTGTATTTTACATGAATATTTTAAAGAAAAGACCATTTCTCACCAAAAAATACCCCGCCGATTTAGTTCAATAGCTTCCAGGTCTTTGGACCGATTGACTCGAAACTTCTCCCAAACGTGCTCCTGTGCCGGCTGAACGAGACACAGCAGTCCCCGTTGGATTCGGGTGGAATTTGTATTTTTGGTGAATATTTTAGTGAAAGGGGCCATTTTAAATGAGGCTGGCTTAAGGCTGCTGTTAGGGCTAGGGTTAGGGTTAAGGGGCTGGGGTTTCGGACCACGGTCGTCTTTTGACCGATTGACTCGAAATTGATCACGCATGTCCTCCTCACCGGTGGAATGAGGCTCGCCAGTTTTGGTCGGATTCTGGTGGAATTTGTATTTTACATGAATATTTTAAAGGAAAAGCGGCCATTTTTCCTCAAAACCTCGGCCGATTTTTTCAATAGCTTCCAGGTCTTTGGACCGATTGCCTCGAAATTTCCCCCAAACGTGCTCCTGTACCGGCTGAACGAGACACAGCAGTCCCCGTTGGATTCGGGTGAAATTTGTATTTTTGGTGAATATTTTAGTCAGAGGGACAATCTCTCATGAGGCCTGGCTTAAGGCTGAGGCTAGGGTTAGGGTTAGGGTTAGGGTTAGTGATTGGCTGGACCGATTGACCCGAAATCGATCAGGCATGTCCTCCTCACTGGTGTAAGCAGGGTCGCCAGTTTTGGTTGGATTCCGGTGGAATTTGTATTTTACATGAATATTTTAAAGAAAAGACCATTTTTCACCAAAAAATACCCCGCCGATTTAGTTCAATAGCTTCCAGGTCTTTGGACCGATTGACTCGAAACTTCTCCCAAACGTGCTCCTGTGCCGGCTGAACGAGACACAGCAGTCCCCGTTGGATTCGGGTGGAATTTGTATTTTTGGTGAATATTTTAGTGAAAGGGGCCATTTTAAATGAGGCTGGCTTAAGGCTGCTGTTAGGGCTAGGGTTAGGGTTAAGGGGCTGGGGTTTCGGACCACGGTCGTCTTTTGACCGATTGACTCGAAATTGATCACGCATGTCCTCCTCACCGGTGGAATGAGGCTCGCCAGTTTTGGTCGGATTCTGGTGGAATTTGTATTTTACATGAATATTTTAAAGGAAAAGCGGCCATTTTTCCTCAAAACCTCGGCCGATTTTTTCAATAGCTTCCAGGTCTTTGGACCGATTGACTCGAAATTTCCCCCAAACGTGCTCCTGTACCGGCTGAACGAGACACAGCAGTCCCCGTTGGATTCGGGTGAAATTTGTATTTTTGGTGAATATTTTAGTCAGAGGGACAATCTCTCATGAGGCCTGGCTTAAGGCTGAGGCTAGGGTTAGGGTTAGGGTTAGGGTTAGTGATTGGCTGGACCGATTGACCCGAAATCGATCAGGCATGTCCTCCTCACTGGTGTAAGCAGGGTCGCCAGTTTTGGTTGGATTCCGGTGGAATTTGTATTTTACATGAATATTTTAAAGAAAAGACCATTTTTCACGAAAAAATACCCCGCCGATTTAGTTCAATAGCTTCCAGGTCTTTGGACCGATTGACTCGAAACTTCTCCCAAACGTGCTCCTGTGCCGGCTGAACGAGACACAGCAGTCCCCGTTGGATTCGGGTGAAATTTGTATTTTTGGTGAATATTTTAGTCAGAGGGACAATCTCTCATGAGGCCTGGCTTAAGGCTGAGGCTAGGGTTAGGGTTAGGGTTAGGGTTAGTGATTGGCTGGACCGATTGACCCGAAATCGATCAGGCATGTCCTCCTCACTGGTGTAAGCAGGGTCGCCAGTTTTGGTTGGATTCCGGTGGAATTTGTATTTTACATGAATATTTTAAAGAAAAGACCATTTCTCACCAAAAAATACCCCGCCGATTTAGTTCAATAGCTTCCAGGTCTTTGGACCGATTGACTCGAAACTTCTCCCAAACGTGCTCCTGTGCCGGCTGAACGAGACACAGCAGTCCCCGTTGGATTCGGGTGGAATTTGTATTTTTGGTGAATATTTTAGTGAAAGGGGCCATTTTAAATGAGGCTGGCTTAAGGCTGCTGTTAGGGCTAGGGTTAGGGTTAAGGGGCTGGGGTTTCGGACCACGGTCGTCTTTTGACCGATTGACTCGAAATTGATCACGCATGTCCTCCTCACCGGTGGAATGAGGCTCGCCAGTTTTGGTCGGATTCTGGTGGAATTTGTATTTTACATGAATATTTTAAAGGAAAAGCGGCCATTTTTCCTCAAAACCTCGGCCGATTTTTTCAATAGCTTCCAGGTCTTTGGACCGATTGACTCGAAATTTCCCCCAAACGTGCTCCTGTACCGGCTGAACGAGACACAGCAGTCCCCGTTGGATTCGGGTGAAATTTGTATTTTTGGTGAATATTTTAGTCAGAGGGACAATCTCTCATGAGGCCTGGCTTAAGGCTGAGGCTAGGGTTAGGGTTAGGGTTAGGGTTAGTGATTGGCTGGACCGATTGACCCGAAATCGATCAGGCATGTCCTCCTCACTGGTGTAAGCAGGGTCGCCAGCTTTGGTTTGATTCCGGTGGAATTTGTATTTTACATGAATATTTTAAAGAAAAGACCATTTTTCACGAAAAAATACCCCGCCGATTTAGTTCAATAGCTTCCAGGTCTTTGGACCGATTGACTCGAAACTTCTCCCAAACGTGCTCCTGTGCCGGCTGAACGAGACACAGCAGTCCCCGTTGGATTCGGGTGGAATTTGTATTTTTGGTGAATATTTTAGTGAAAGGGGCCATTTTAAATGAGGCTGGCTTAAGGCTGAGGCTAGGGTTAGGGTTAGGGTTAGGGTTAGTGATTGGCTGGACCGATTGACCCGAAAGCGATCAGGCATGTCCTCCTCACTGGTGTAAGCAGGGTCGCCAGTTTTGGTTGGATTCCGGTGGAATTTGTATTTTACATGAATATTTTAAAGAAAAGACCATTTTTCACCAAAAAATACCCCGCCGATTTAGTTCAATAGCTTCCAGGTCTTTGGACCGATTGACTCGAAACTTCTCCCAAACGTGCTCCTGTGCGGGCTGAACGAGACACAGCAGTCCCCGTTGGATTCGGGTGGAATTTGTATTTTTGGTGAATATTTTAGTGAAAGGGGCCATTTTAAATGAGGCTGGCTTAAGGCTGCTGTTAGGGCTAGGGTTAGGGTTAAGGGGCTGGGGTTTCGGACCACGGTCGTCTTTTGACCGATTGACTCGAAATTGATCACGCATGACCTCCTCACCGGTGGAATGAGGCTCGCCAGTTTTGGTCGGATTCTGGTGGAATTTGTATTTTACATGAATATTTTAAAGGAAAAGCGGCCATTTTTCCTCAAAACCTCGGCCGATTTTTTCAATAGCTTCCAGGTCTTTGGACCGATTGACTCGAAATTTCCCCCAAACGTGCTCCTGTACCGGCTGAACGAGACACAGCAGTCCCCGTTGGATTCGGGTGAAATTTGTATTTTTGGTGAATATTTTAGTCAGAGGGACAATCTCTCATGAGGCCTGGCTTAAGGCTGAGGCTAGGGTTAGGGTTAGGGTTAGGGTTAGTGATTGGCTGGACCGATTGACCCGAAATCGATCAGGCATGTCCTCCTCACTGGTGTAAGCAGGGTCGCCAGCTTTGGTTTGATTCCGGTGGAATTTGTATTTTACATGAATATTTTAAAGAAAAGACAATTTTTCACGAAAAAATACCCCGCCGATTTAGTTCAATAGCTTCCAGGTCTTTGGACCGATTGACTCGAAACTTCTCCCAAACGTGCTCCTGTGCCGGCTGAACGAGACACAGCAGTCCCCGTTGGATTCGGGTGGAATTTGTATTTTTGGTGAATATTTTAGTGAAAGGGGCCATTTTAAATGAGGCTGGCTTAAGGCTGAGGCTAGGGTTAGGGTTAGGGTTAGGGTTAGTGATTGGCTGGACCGATTGACCCGAAATCGATCAGGCATGTCCTCCTCACTGGTGTAAGCAGGGTCGCCAGTTTTGGTTGGATTCCGGTGGAATTTGTATTTTACATGAATATTTTAAAGAAAAGACCATTTTTCACCAAAAAATACCCCGCCGATTTAGTTCAATAGCTTCCAGGTCTTTGGACCGATTGACTCGAAACTTCTCCCAAACGTGCTCCTGTGCCGGCTGAACGAGACACAGCAGTCCCCGTTGGATTCGGGTGGAATTTGTATTTTTGGTGAATATTTTAGTGAAAGGGGCCATTTTAAATGAGGCTGGCTTAAGGCTGCTGTTAGGGCTAGGGTTAGGGTTAAGGGGCTGGGGTTTCGGACCACGGTCGTCTTTTGACCGATTGACTCGAAATTGATCACGCATGACCTCCTCACCGGTGGAATGAGGCTCGCCAGTTTTGGTCGGATTCTGGTGGAATTTGTATTTTACATGAATATTTTAAAGGAAAAGCGGCCATTTTTCCTCAAAACCTCGGCCGATTTTTTCAATAGCTTCCAGGTCTTTGGACCGATTGACTCGAAATTTCCCCCAAACGTGCTCCTGTACCGGCTGAACGAGACACAGCAGTCCCCGTTGGATTCGGGTGAAATTTGTATTTTTGGTGAATATTTTAGTCAGAGGGACAATCTCTCATGAGGCCTGGCTTAAGGCTGAGGCTAGGGTTAGGGTTAGGGTTAGGGTTAGTGATTGGCTGGACCGATTGACCCGAAATCGATCAGGCATGTCCTCCTCACTGGTGTAAGCAGGGTCGCCAGTTTTGGTTGGATTCCGGTGGAATTTGTATTTTACATGAATATTTTAAAGAAAAGACCATTTTTCATGAAAAAATACCCCGCCGATTTAGTTCAATAGCTTCCAGGTCTTTGGACCGATTGACTCGAAACTTCTCCCAAACGTGCTCCTGTGCCGGCTGAACGAGACACAGCAGTCCCCGTTGGATTCGGGTGAAATTTGTATTTTTGGTGAATATTTTAGTCAGAGGGACAATCTCTCATGAGGCCTGGCTTAAGGCTGAGGCTAGGGTTAGGGTTAGGGTTAGGGTTAGTGATTGGCTGGACCGATTGACCCGAAATCGATCAGGCATGTCCTCCTCACTGGTGTAAGCAGGGTCGCCAGTTTTGGTTGGATTCCGGTGGAATTTGTATTTTACATGAATATTTTAAAGAAAAGACCATTTTTCACCAAAAAATACCCCGCCGATTTAGTTCAATAGCTTCCAGGTCTTTGGACCGATTGACTCGAAACTTCTCCCAAACGTGCTCCTGTGCCGGCTGAACGAGACACAGCAGTCCCCGTTGGATTCGGGTGGAATTTGTATTTTTGGTGAATATTTTAGTGAAAGGGGCCATTTTAAATGAGGCTGGCTTAAGGCTGCTGTTAGGGCTAGGGTTAGGGTTAAGGGGCTGGGCTTTCGGACCACGGTCGTCTTTTGACCGATTGACTCGAAATTGATCACGCATGTCCTCCTCACCGGTGGAATGAGGCTCGCCAGTTTTGGTCGGATTCTGGTGGAATTTGTATTTTACATGAATATTTTAAAGGAAAAGCGGCCATTTTTCCTCAAAACCTCGGCCGATTTTTTCAATAGCTTCCAGGTCTTTGGACCGATTGACTCGAAATTTCCCCCAAACGTGCTCCTGTACCGGCTGAACGAGACACAGCAGTCCCCGTTGGATTCGGGTGAAATTTGTATTTTTGGTGAATATTTTAGTCAGAGGGACAATCTCTCATGAGGCCTGGCTTAAGGCTGAGGCTAGGGTTAGGGTTAGGGTTAGGGTTAGTGATTGGCTGGACCGATTGACCCGAAATCGATCAGGCATGTCCTCCTCACTGGTGTAAGCAGGGTCGCCAGTTTTGGTTGGATTCCGGTGGAATTTGTATTTTACATGAATATTTTAAAGAAAAGACCATTTCTCACCAAAAAATACCCCGCCGATTTAGTTCAATAGCTTCCAGGTCTTTGGACCGATTGACTCGAAACTTCTCCCAAACGTGCTCCTGTGCCGGCTGAACGAGACACAGCAGTCCCCGTTGGATTCGGGTGGAATTTGTATTTTTGGTGAATATTTTAGTGAAAGGGGCCATTTTAAATGAGGCTGGCTTAAGGCTGCTGTTAGGGCTAGGGTTAGGGTTAAGGGGCTGGGGTTTCGGACCACGGTCGTCTTTTGACCGATTGACTCGAAATTGATCACGCATGTCCTCCTCACCGGTGGAATGAGGCTCGCCAGTTTTGGTCGGATTCTGGTGGAATTTGTATTTTACATGAATATTTTAAAGGAAAAGCGGCCATTTTTCCTCAAAACCTCGGCCGATTTTTTCAATAGCTTCCAGGTCTTTGGACCGATTGACTCGAAATTTCCCCCAAACGTGCTCCTGTACCGGCTGAACGAGACACAGCAGTCCCCGTTGGATTCGGGTGAAATTTGTATTTTTGGTGAATATTTTAGTCAGAGGGACAATCTCTCATGAGGCCTGGCTTAAGGCTGAGGCTAGGGTTAGGGTTAGGGTTAGGGTTAGTGATTGGCTGGACCGATTGACCCGAAATCGATCAGGCATGTCCTCCTCACTGGTGTAAGCAGGGTCGCCAGTTTTGGTTGGATTCCGGTGGAATTTGTATTTTACATGAATATATTAAAGAAAAGACCATTTTTCACGAAAAAATACCCCGCCGATTTAGTTCAATAGCTTCCAGGTCTTTGGACCGATTGACTCGAAACTTCTCCCAAACGTGCTCCTGTGCCGGCTGAACGAGACACAGCTGTCCCCGTTGGATTCGGGTGGAATTTGTATTTTTGGTGAATATTTTAGTGAAAGGGGCCATTTTAAATGAGGCTGGCTTAAGGCTGCTGTTAGGGCTAGGGTTAGGGTTAAGGGGCTGGGGTTTCGGACCACGGTCGTCTTTTGACCGATTGACTCGAAATTGATCACGCATGACCTCCTCACCGGTGGAATGAGGCTCGCCAGTTTTGGTCGGATTCTGGTGGAATTTGTATTTTACATGAATATTTTAAAGGAAAAGCGGCCATTTTTCCTCAAAACCTCGGCCGATTTTTTCAATAGCTTCCAGGTCTTTGGACCGATTGACTCGAAATTTCCCCCAAACGTGCTCCTGTACCGGCTGAACGAGACACAGCAGTCCCCGTTGGATTCGGGTGAAATTTGTATTTTTGGTGAATATTTTAGTCAGAGGGACAATCTCTCATGAGGCCTGGCTTAAGGCTGAGGCTAGGGTTAGGGTTAGGGTTAGGGTTAGTGATTGGCTGGACCGATTGACCCGAAATCGATCAGGCATGTCCTCCTCACTGGTGTAAGCAGGGTCGCCAGTTTTGGTTGGATTCCGGTGGAATTTGTATTTTACATGAATATTTTAAAGAAAAGACCATTTTTCACGAAAAAATACCCCGCCGATTTAGTTCAATAGCTTCCAGGTCTTTGGACCGATTGACTCGAAACTTCTCCCAAACGTGCTCCTGTGCCGGCTGAACGAGACACAGCAGTCCCCGTTGGATTCGGGTGGAATTTGTATTTTTGGTGAATATTTTAGTGAAAGGGGCCATTTTAAATGAGGCTGGCTTAAGGCTGAGGCTAGGGTTAGGGTTAGGGTTAGGGTTAGTGATTGGCTGGACCGATTGACCCGAAATCGATCAGGCATGTCCTCCTCACTGGTGTAAGCAGGGTCGCCAGTTTTGGTTGGATTCCGGTGGAATTTGTATTTTACATGAATATTTTAAAGAAAAGACCATTTTTCACCAAAAAATACCCCGCCGATTTAGTTCAATAGCTTCCAGGTCTTTGGACCGATTGACTCGAAACTTCTCCCAAACGTGCTCCTGTGCCGGCTGAACGAGACACAGCAGTCCCCGTTGGATTCGGGTGGAATTTGTATTTTTGGTGAATATTTTAGTGAAAGGGGCCATTTTAAATGAGGCTGGCTTAAGGCTGCTGTTAGGGCTAGGGTTAGGGTTAAGGGGCTGGGGTTTCGGACCACGGTCGTCTTTTGACCGATTGACTCGAAATTGATCACGCATGACCTCCTCACCGGTGGAATGAGGCTCGCCAGTTTTGGTCGGATTCTGGTGGAATTTGTATTTTACATGAATATTTTAAAGGAAAAGCGGCCATTTTTCCTCAAAACCTCGGCCGATTTTTTCAATAGCTTCCAGGTCTTTGGACCGATTGACTCGAAATTTCCCCCAAACGTGCTCCTGTACCGGCTGAACGAGACACAGCAGTCCCCGTTGGATTCGGGTGAAATTTGTATTTTTGGTGAATATTTTAGTCAGAGGGACAATCTCTCATGAGGCCTGGCTTAAGGCTGAGGCTAGGGTTAGGGTTAGGGTTAGGGTTAGTGATTGGCTGGACCGATTGACCCGAAATCGATCAGGCATGTCCTCCTCACTGGTGTAAGCAGGGTCGCCAGTTTTGGTTGGATTCCGGTGGAATTTGTATTTTACATGAATATTTTAAAGAAAAGACCATTTTTCATGAAAAAATACCCCGCCGATTTAGTTCAATAGCTTCCAGGTCTTTGGACCGATTGACTCGAAACTTCTCCCAAACGTGCTCCTGTGCCGGCTGAACGAGACACAGCAGTCCCCGTTGGATTCGGGTGAAATTTGTATTTTTGGTGAATATTTTAGTCAGAGGGACAATCTCTCATGAGGCCTGGCTTAAGGCTGAGGCTAGGGTTAGGGTTAGGGTTAGGGTTAGTGATTGGCTGGACCGATTGACCCGAAATCGATCAGGCATGTCCTCCTCACTGGTGTAAGCAGGGTCGCCAGTTTTGGTTGGATTCCGGTGGAATTTGTATTTTACATGAATATTTTAAAGAAAAGACCATTTTTCACCAAAAAATACCCCGCCGATTTAGTTCAATAGCTTCCAGGTCTTTGGACCGATTGACTCGAAACTTCTCCCAAACGTGCTCCTGTGCCGGCTGAACGAGACACAGCAGTCCCCGTTGGATTCGGGTGGAATTTGTATTTTTGGTGAATATTTTAGTGAAAGGGGCCATTTTAAATGAGGCTGGCTTAAGGCTGCTGTTAGGGCTAGGGTTAGGGTTAAGGGGCTGGGCTTTCGGACCACGGTCGTCTTTTGACCGATTGACTCGAAATTGATCACGCATGTCCTCCTCACCGGTGGAATGAGGCTCGCCAGTTTTGGTCGGATTCTGGTGGAATTTGTATTTTACATGAATATTTTAAAGGAAAAGCGGCCATTTTTCCTCAAAACCTCGGCCGATTTTTTCAATAGCTTCCAGGTCTTTGGACCGATTGACTCGAAATTTCCCCCAAACGTGCTCCTGTACCGGCTGAACGAGACACAGCAGTCCCCGTTGGATTCGGGTGAAATTTGTATTTTTGGTGAATATTTTAGTCAGAGGGACAATCTCTCATGAGGCCTGGCTTAAGGCTGAGGCTAGGGTTAGGGTTAGGGTTAGGGTTAGTGATTGGCTGGACCGATTGACCCGAAATCGATCAGGCATGTCCTCCTCACTGGTGTAAGCAGGGTCGCCAGTTTTGGTTGGATTCCGGTGGAATTTGTATTTTACATGAATATTTTAAAGAAAAGACCATTTCTCACCAAAAAATACCCCGCCGATTTAGTTCAATAGCTTCCAGGTCTTTGGACCGATTGACTCGAAACTTCTCCCAAACGTGCTCCTGTGCCGGCTGAACGAGACACAGCAGTCCCCGTTGGATTCGGGTGGAATTTGTATTTTTGGTGAATATTTTAGTGAAAGGGGCCATTTTAAATGAGGCTGGCTTAAGGCTGCTGTTAGGGCTAGGGTTAGGGTTAAGGGGCTGGGGTTTCGGACCACGGTCGTCTTTTGACCGATTGACTCGAAATTGATCACGCATGTCCTCCTCACCGGTGGAATGAGGCTCGCCAGTTTTGGTCAGATTCTGGTGGAATTTGTATTTTACATGAATATTTTAAAGGAAAAGCGGCCATTTTTCCTCAAAACCTCGGCCGATTTTTTCAATAGCTTCCAGGTCTTTGGACCGATTGACTCGAAATTTCCCCCAAACGTGCTCCTGTACCGGCTGAACGAGACACAGCAGTCCCCGTTGGATTCGGGTGAAATTTGTATTTTTGGTGAATATTTTAGTCAGAGGGACAATCTCTCATGAGGCCTGGCTTAAGGCTGAGGCTAGGGTTAGGGTTAGGGTTAGGGTTAGTGATTGGCTGGACCGATTGACCCGAAATCGATCAGGCATGTCCTCCTCACTGGTGTAAGCAGGGTCGCCAGTTTTGGTTGGATTCCGGTGGAATTTGTATTTTACATGAATATATTAAAGAAAAGACCATTTTTCACGAAAAAATACCCCGCCGATTTAGTTCAATAGCTTCCAGGTCTTTGGACCGATTGACTCGAAACTTCTCCCAAACGTGCTCCTGTGCCGGCTGAACGAGACACAGCTGTCCCCGTTGGATTCGGGTGGAATTTGTATTTTTGGTGAATATTTTAGTGAAAGGGGCCATTTTAAATGAGGCTGGCTTAAGGCTGCTGTTAGGGCTAGGGTTAGGGTTAAGGGGCTGGGGTTTCGGACCACGGTCGTCTTTTGACCGATTGACTCGAAATTGATCACGCATGACCTCCTCACCGGTGGAATGAGGCTCGCCAGTTTTGGTCGGATTCTGGTGGAATTTGTATTTTACATGAATATTTTAAAGGAAAAGCGGCCATTTTTCCTCAAAACCTCGGCCGATTTTTTCAATAGCTTCCAGGTCTTTGGACCGATTGACTCGAAATTTCCCCCAAACGTGCTCCTGTACCGGCTGAACGAGACACAGCAGTCCCCGTTGGATTCGGGTGAAATTTGTATTTTTGGTGAATATTTTAGTCAGAGGGACAATCTCTCATGAGGCCTGGCTTAAGGCTGAGGCTAGGGTTAGGGTTAGGGTTAGGGTTAGTGATTGGCTGGACCGATTGACCCGAAATCGATCAGGCATGTCCTCCTCACTGGTGTAAGCAGGGTCGCCAGTTTTGGTTGGATTCCGGTGGAATTTGTATTTTACATGAATATTTTAAAGAAAAGACCATTTTTCATGAAAAAATACCCCGCCGATTTAGTTCAATAGCTTCCAGGTCTTTGGACCGATTGACTCGAAACTTCTCCCAAACGTGCTCCTGTGCCGGCTGAACGAGACACAGCAGTCCCCGTTGGATTCGGGTGAAATTTGTATTTTTGGTGAATATTTTAGTCAGAGGGACAATCTCTCATGAGGCCTGGCTTAAGGCTGAGGCTAGGGTTAGGGTTAGGGTTAGGGTTAGTGATTGGCTGGACCGATTGACCCGAAATCGATCAGGCATGTCCTCCTCACTGGTGTAAGCAGGGTCGCCAGTTTTGGTTGGATTCCGGTGGAATTTGTATTTTACATGAATATTTTAAAGAAAAGACCATTTTTCACCAAAAAATACCCCGCCGATTTAGTTCAATAGCTTCCAGGTCTTTGGACCGATTGACTCGAAACTTCTCCCAAACGTGCTCCTGTGCCGGCTGAACGAGACACAGCAGTCCCCGTTGGATTCGGGTGGAATTTGTATTTTTGGTGAATATTTTAGTGAAAGGGGCCATTTTAAATGAGGCTGGCTTAAGGCTGCTGTTAGGGCTAGGGTTAGGGTTAAGGGGCTGGGCTTTCGGACCACGGTCGTCTTTTGACCGATTGACTCGAAATTGATCACGCATGTCCTCCTCACCGGTGGAATGAGGCTCGCCAGTTTTGGTCGGATTCTGGTGGAATTTGTATTTTACATGAATATTTTAAAGGAAAAGCGGCCATTTTTCCTCAAAACCTCGGCCGATTTTTTCAATAGCTTCCAGGTCTTTGGACCGATTGACTCGAAATTTCCCCCAAACGTGCTCCTGTACCGGCTGAACGAGACACAGCAGTCCCCGTTGGATTCGGGTGAAATTTGTATTTTTGGTGAATATTTTAGTCAGAGGGACAATCTCTCATGAGGCCTGGCTTAAGGCTGAGGCTAGGGTTAGGGTTAGGGTTAGGGTTAGTGATTGGCTGGACCGATTGACCCGAAATCGATCAGGCATGTCCTCCTCACTGGTGTAAGCAGGGTCGCCAGTTTTGGTTGGATTCCGGTGGAATTTGTATTTTACATGAATATTTTAAAGAAAAGACCATTTTTCACCAAAAAATACCCCGCCGATTTAGTT
This sequence comes from Pagrus pagrus, assembly GCF_965226575.1. Taxonomy (NCBI): domain Eukaryota; kingdom Metazoa; phylum Chordata; class Actinopteri; order Spariformes; family Sparidae; genus Pagrus; species Pagrus pagrus. The sequence continues at coordinate 126,120 of NW_028175355.1, forward strand.
CAATAGCTTCCAGGTCTTTGGACCGATTGACTCGAAACTTCTCCCAAACGTGCTCCTGTGCCGGCTGAACGAGACACAGCAGTCCCCGTTGGATTCGGGTGGAATTTGTATTTTTGGTGAATATTTTAGTGAAAGGGGCCATTTTAAATGAGGCTGGCTTAAGGCTGCTGTTAGGGCTAGGGTTAGGGTTAAGGGGCTGGGGTTTCGGACCACGGTCGTCTTTTGACCGATTGACTCGAAATTGATCACGCATGACCTCCTCACCGGTGGAATGAGGCTCGCCAGTTTTGGTCGGATTCTGGTGGAATTTGTATTTTACATGAATATTTTAAAGGAAAAGCGTCCATTTTTCCTCAAAACCTCGGCCGATTTTTTCAATAGCTTCCAGGTCTTTGGACCGATTGACTCGAAACTTCTCCCAAACGTGCTCCTGTGCCGGCTGAACGAGACACAGCAGTCCCCGTTGGATTCGGGTGGAATTTGTATTTTTGGTGAATATTTTAGTGAAAGGGGCCATTTTAAATGAGGCTGGCTTAAGGCTGCTGTTAGGGCTAGGGTTAGGGTTAAGGGGCTGGGGTTTCGGACCACGGTCGTCTTTTGACCGATTGACTCGAAATTGATCACGCATGACCTCCTCACCGGTGGAATGAGGCTCGCCAGTTTTGGTCGGATTCTGGTGGAATTTGTATTTTACATGAATATTTTAAAGGAAAAGCGGCCATTTTTCCTCAAAACCTCGGCCGATTTTTTCAATAGCTTCCAGGTCTTTGGACCGATTGACTCGAAATTTCCCCCAAACGTGCTCCTGTACCGGCTGAACGAGACACAGCAGTCCCCGTTGGATTCGGGTGAAATTTGTATTTTTGGTGAATATTTTAGTCAGAGGGACAATCTCTCATGAGGCCTGGCTTAAGGCTGAGGCTAGGGTTAGGGTTAGGGTTAGGGTTAGTGATTGGCTGGACCGATTGACCCGAAATCGATCAGGCATGTCCTCCTCACTGGTGTAAGCAGGGTCGCCAGTTTTGGTTGGATTCCGGTGGAATTTGTATTTTACATGAATATATTAAAGAAAAGACCATTTTTCACGAAAAAATACCCCGCCGATTTAGTTCAATAGCTTCCAGGTCTTTGGACCGATTGACTCGAAACTTCTCCCAAACGTGCTCCTGTGCCGGCTGAACGAGACACAGCAGTCCCCGTTGGATTCGGGTGGAATTTGTATTTTTGGTGAATATTTTAGTGAAAGGGGCCATTTTAAATGAGGCTGGCTTAAGGCTGCTGTTAGGGCTAGGGTTAGGGTTAAGGGGCTGGGGTTTCGGACCACGGTCGTCTTTTGACCGATTGACTCGAAATTGATCACGCATGACCTCCTCACCGGTGGAATGAGGCTCGCCAGTTTTGGTCGGATTCTGGTGGAATTTGTATTTTACATGAATATTTTAAAGGAAAAGCGGCCATTTTTCCTCAAAACCTCGGCCGATTTTTTCAATAGCTTCCAGGTCTTTGGACCGATTGACTCGAAATTTCCCCCAAACGTGCTCCTGTACCGGCTGAACGAGACACAGCAGTCCCCGTTGGATTCGGGTGAAATTTGTATTTTTGGTGAATATTTTAGTCAGAGGGACAATCTCTCATGAGGCCTGGCTTAAGGCTGAGGCTAGGGTTAGGGTTAGGGTTAGGGTTAGTGATTGGCTGGACCGATTGACCCGAAATCGATCAGGCATGTCCTCCTCACTGGTGTAAGCAGGGTCGCCAGTTTTGGTTGGATTCCGGTGGAATTTGTATTTTACATGAATATTTTAAAGAAAAGACCATTTTTCACCAAAAAATACCCCGCCGATTTAGTTCAATAGCTTCCAGGTCTTTGGACCGATTGACTCGAAACTTCTCCCAAACGTGCTCCTGTGCCGGCTGAACGAGACACAGCAGTCCCCGTTGGATTCGGGTGGAATTTGTATTTTTGGTGAATATTTTAGTGAAAGGGGCCATTTTAAATGAGGCTGGCTTAAGGCTGCTGTTAGGGCTAGGGTTAGGGTTAAGGGGCTGGGGTTTCGGACCACGGTCGTCTTTTGACCGATTGACTCGAAATTGATCACGCATGACCTCCTCACCGGTGGAATGAGGCTCGCCAGTTTTGGTCGGATTCTGGTGGAATTTGTATTTTACATGAATATTTTAAAGGAAAAGCGGCCATTTTTCCTCAAAACCTCGGCCGATTTTTTCAATAGCTTCCAGGTCTTTGGACCGATTGACTCGAAATTTCCCCCAAACGTGCTCCTGTACCGGCTGAACGAGACACAGCAGTCCCCGTTGGATTCGGGTGAAATTTGTATTTTTGGTGAATATTTTAGTCAGAGGGACAATCTCTCATGAGGCCTGGCTTAAGGCTGAGGCTAGGGTTAGGGTTAGGGTTAGGGTTAGTGATTGGCTGGACCGATTGACCCGAAATCGATCAGGCATGTCCTCCTCACTGGTGTAAGCAGGGTCGCCAGCTTTGGTTTGATTCCGGTGGAATTTGTATTTTACATGAATATTTTAAAGAAAAGACCATTTTTCACGAAAAAATACCCCGCCGATTTAGTTCAATAGCTTCCAGGTCTTTGGACCGATTGACTCGAAACTTCTCCCAAACGTGCTCCTGTGCCGGCTGAACGAGACACAGCAGTCCCCGTTGGATTCGGGTGGAATTTGTATTTTTGGTGAATATTTTAGTGAAAGGGGCCATTTTAAATGAGGCTGGCTTAAGGCTGAGGCTAGGGTTAGGGTTAGGGTTAGGGTTAGTGATTGGCTGGACCGATTGACCCGAAATCGATCAGGCATGTCCTCCTCACTGGTGTAAGCAGGGTCGCCAGTTTTGGTTGGATTCCGGTGGAATTTGTATTTTACATGAATATTTTAAAGAAAAGACCATTTTTCACCAAAAAATACCCCGCCGATTTAGTTCAATAGCTTCCAGGTCTTTGGACCGATTGACTCGAAACTTCTCCCAAACGTGCTCCTGTGCCGGCTGAACGAGACACAGCAGTCCCCGTTGGATTCGGGTGGAATTTGTATTTTTGGTGAATATTTTAGTGAAAGGGGCCATTTTAAATGAGGCTGGCTTAAGGCTGCTGTTAGGGCTAGGGTTAGGGTTAAGGGGCTGGGGTTTCGGACCACGGTCGTCTTTTGACCGATTGACTCGAAATTGATCACGCATGACCTCCTCACCGGTGGAATGAGGCTCGCCAGTTTTGGTCGGATTCTGGTGGAATTTGTATTTTACATGAATATTTTAAAGGAAAAGCGGCCATTTTTCCTCAAAACCTCGGCCGATTTTTTCAATAGCTTCCAGGTCTTTGGACCGATTGACTCGAAATTTCCCCCAAACGTGCTCCTGTACCGGCTGAACGAGACACAGCAGTCCCCGTTGGATTCGGGTGAAATTTGTATTTTTGGTGAATATTTTAGTCAGAGGGACAATCTCTCATGAGGCCTGGCTTAAGGCTGAGGCTAGGGTTAGGGTTAGGGTTAGGGTTAGTGATTGGCTGGACCGATTGACCCGAAATCAATCAGGCATGTCCTCCTCACTGGTGTAAGCAGGGTCGCCAGTTTTGGTTGGATTCCGGTGGAATTTGTATTTTACATGAATATTTTAAAGAAAAGACCATTTTTCACCAAAAAATACCCCGCCGATTTAGTTCAATAGCTTCCAGGTCTTTGGACCGATTGACTCGAAACTTCTCCCAAACGTGCTCCTGTGCCGGCTGAACGAGACACAGCAGTCCCCGTTGGATTCGGGTGGAATTTGTATTTTTGGTGAATATTTTAGTGAAAGGGGCCATTTTAAATGAGGCTGGCTTAAGGCTGCTGTTAGGGCTAGGGTTAGGGTTAAGGGGCTGGGCTTTCGGACCACGGTCGTCTTTTGACCGATTGACTCGAAATTGATCACGCATGTCCTCCTCACCGGTGGAATGAGGCTCGCCAGTTTTGGTCGGATTCTGGTGGAATTTGTATTTTACATGAATATTTTAAAGGAAAAGCGGCCATTTTTCCTCAAAACCTCGGCCGATTTTTTCAATAGCTTCCAGGTCTTTGGACCGATTGACTCGAAATTTCCCCCAAACGTGCTCCTGTACCGGCTGAACGAGACACAGCAGTCCCCGTTGGATTCGGGTGAAATTTGTATTTTTGGTGAATATTTTAGTCAGAGGGACAATCTCTCATGAGGCCTGGCTTAAGGCTGAGGCTAGGGTTAGGGTTAGGGTTAGGGTTAGTGATTGGCTGGACCGATTGACCCGAAATCGATCAGGCATGTCCTCCTCACTGGTGTAAGCAGGGTCGCCAGTTTTGGTTGGATTCCGGTGGAATTTGTATTTTACATGAATATTTTAAAGAAAAGACCATTTTTCACCAAAAAATACCCCGCCGATTTAGTTCAATAGCTTCCAGGTCTTTGGACCGATTGACTCGAAACTTCTCCCAAACGTGCTCCTGTGCCGGCTGAACGAGACACAGCAGTCCCCGTTGGATTCGGGTGGAATTTGTATTTTTGGTGAATATTTTAGTGAAAGGGGCCATTTTAAATGAGGCTGGCTTAAGGCTGCTGTTAGGGCTAGGGTTAGGGTTAAGGGGCTGGGGTTTCGGACCACGGTCGTCTTTTGACCGATTGACTCGAAATTGATCACGCATGACCTCCTCACCGGTGGAATGAGGCTCGCCAGTTTTGGTCGGATTCTGGTGGAATTTGTATTTTACATGAATATTTTAAAGGAAAAGCGTCCATTTTTCCTCAAAACCTCGGCCGATTTTTTCAATAGCTTCCAGGTCTTTGGACCGATTGACTCGAAACTTCTCCCAAACGTGCTCCTGTGCCGGCTGAACGAGACACAGCAGTCCCCGTTGGATTCGGGTGGAATTTGTATTTTTGGTGAATATTTTAGTGAAAGGGGCCATTTTAAATGAGGCTGGCTTAAGGCTGCTGTTAGGGCTAGGGTTAGGGTTAAGGGGCTGGGGTTTCGGACCACGGTCGTCTTTTGACCGATTGACTCGAAATTGATCACGCATGACCTCCTCACCGGTGGAATGAGGCTCGCCAGTTTTGGTCGGATTCTGGTGGAATTTGTATTTTACATGAATATTTTAAAGGAAAAGCGGCCATTTTTCCTCAAAACCTCGGCCGATTTTTTCAATAGCTTCCAGGTCTTTGGACCGATTGACTCGAAATTTCCCCCAAACGTGCTCCTGTACCGGCTGAACGAGACACAGCAGTCCCCGTTGGATTCGGGTGAAATTTGTATTTTTGGTGAATATTTTAGTCAGAGGGACAATCTCTCATGAGGCCTGGCTTAAGGCTGAGGCTAGGGTTAGGGTTAGGGTTAGGGTTAGTGATTGGCTGGACCGATTGACCCGAAATCGATCAGGCATGTCCTCCTCACTGGTGTAAGCAGGGTCGCCAGTTTTGGTTGGATTCCGGTGGAATTTGTATTTTACATGAATATATTAAAGAAAAGACCATTTTTCACGAAAAAATACCCCGCCGATTTAGTTCAATAGCTTCCAGGTCTTTGGACCGATTGACTCGAAACTTCTCCCAAACGTGCTCCTGTGCCGGCTGAACGAGACACAGCAGTCCCCGTTGGATTCGGGTGGAATTTGTATTTTTGGTGAATATTTTAGTGAAAGGGGCCATTTTAAATGAGGCTGGCTTAAGGCTGCTGTTAGGGCTAGGGTTAGGGTTAAGGGGCTGGGGTTTCGGACCACGGTCGTCTTTTGACCGATTGACTCGAAATTGATCACGCATGACCTCCTCACCGGTGGAATGAGGCTCGCCAGTTTTGGTCGGATTCTGGTGGAATTTGTATTTTACATGAATATTTTAAAGGAAAAGCGGCCATTTTTCCTCAAAACCTCGGCCGATTTTTTCAATAGCTTCCAGGTCTTTGGACCGATTGACTCGAAATTTCCCCCAAACGTGCTCCTGTACCGGCTGAACGAGACACAGCAGTCCCCGTTGGATTCGGGTGAAATTTGTATTTTTGGTGAATATTTTAGTCAGAGGGACAATCTCTCATGAGGCCTGGCTTAAGGCTGAGGCTAGGGTTAGGGTTAGGGTTAGGGTTAGTGATTGGCTGGACCGATTGACCCGAAATCGATCAGGCATGTCCTCCTCACTGGTGTAAGCAGGGTCGCCAGTTTTGGTTGGATTCCGGTGGAATTTGTATTTTACATGAATATTTTAAAGAAAAGACCATTTTTCACCAAAAAATACCCCGCCGATTTAGTTCAATAGCTTCCAGGTCTTTGGACCGATTGACTCGAAACTTCTCCCAAACGTGCTCCTGTGCCGGCTGAACGAGACACAGCAGTCCCCGTTGGATTCGGGTGGAATTTGTATTTTTGGTGAATATTTTAGTGAAAGGGGCCATTTTAAATGAGGCTGGCTTAAGGCTGCTGTTAGGGCTAGGGTTAGGGTTAAGGGGCTGGGGTTTCGGACCACGGTCGTCTTTTGACCGATTGACTCGAAATTGATCACGCATGACCTCCTCACCGGTGGAATGAGGCTCGCCAGTTTTGGTCGGATTCTGGTGGAATTTGTATTTTACATGAATATTTTAAAGGAAAAGCGGCCATTTTTCCTCAAAACCTCGGCCGATTTTTTCAATAGCTTCCAGGTCTTTGGACCGATTGACTCGAAATTTCCCCCAAACGTGCTCCTGTACCGGCTGAACGAGACACAGCAGTCCCCGTTGGATTCGGGTGAAATTTGTATTTTTGGTGAATATTTTAGTCAGAGGGACAATCTCTCATGAGGCCTGGCTTAAGGCTGAGGCTAGGGTTAGGGTTAGGGTTAGGGTTAGTGATTGGCTGGACCGATTGACCCGAAATCGATCAGGCATGTCCTCCTCACTGGTGTAAGCAGGGTCGCCAGTTTTGGTTGGATTCCGGTGGAATTTGTATTTTACATGAATATTTTAAAGAAAAGACCATTTTTCACCAAAAAATACCCCGCCGATTTAGTTCAATAGCTTCCAGGTCTTTGGACCGATTGACTCGAAACTTCTCCCAAACGTGCTCCTGTGTCGGCTGAACGAGACACAGCAGTCCCCGTTGGATTCGGGTGGAATTTGTATTTTTGGTGAATATTTTAGTGAAAGGGGCCATTTTAAATGAGGCTGGCTTAAGGCTGCTGTTAGGGCTAGGGTTAGGGTTAAGGGGCTGGGGTTTCGGACCACGGTCGTCTTTTGACCGATTGACTCGAAATTGATCACGCATGACCTCCTCACCGGTGGAATGAGGCTCGCCAGTTTTGGTCGGATTCTGGTGGAATTTGTATTTTACATGAATATTTTAAAGGAAAAGCGGCCATTTTTCCTCAAAACCTCGGCCGATTTTTTCAATAGCTTCCAGGTCTTTGGACCGATTGACTCGAAATTTCCCCCAAACGTGCTCCTGTACCGGCTGAACGAGACACAGCAGTCCCCGTTGGATTCGGGTGAAATTTGTATTTTTGGTGAATATTTTAGTCAGAGGGACAATCTCTCATGAGGCCTGGCTTAAGGCTGAGGCTAGGGTTAGGGTTAGGGTTAGGGTTAGTGATTGGCTGGACCGATTGACCCGAAATCGATCAGGCATGTCCTCCTCACTGGTGTAAGCAGGGTCGCCAGTTTTGGTTGGATTCCGGTGGAATTTGTATTTTACATGAATATTTTAAAGAAAAGACCATTTTTCACCAAAAAATACCCCGCCGATTTAGTTCAATAGCTTCCAGGTCTTTGGACCGATTGACTCGAAACTTCTCCCAAACGTGCTCCTGTGCCGGCTGAACGAGACACAGCAGTCCCCGTTGGATTCGGGTGGAATTTGTATTTTTGGTGAATATTTTAGTGAAAGGGGCCATTTTAAATGAGGCTGGCTTAAGGCTGCTGTTAGGGCTAGGGTTAGGGTTAAGGGGCTGGGGTTTCGGACCACGGTCGTCTTTTGACCGATTGACTCGAAATTGATCACGCATGTCCTCCTCACCGGTGGAATGAGGCTCGCCAGTTTTGGTCGGATTCTGGTGGAATTTGTATTTTACATGAATATTTTAAAGGAAAAGCGGCCATTTTTCCTCAAAACCTCGGCCGATTTTTTCAATAGCTTCCAGGTCTTTGGACCGATTGACTCGAAATTTCCCCCAAACGTGCTCCTGTACCGGCTGAACGAGACACAGCAGTCCCCGTTGGATTCGGGTGAAATTTGTATTTTTGGTGAATATTTTAGTCAGAGGGACAATCTCTCATGAGGCCTGGCTTAAGGCTGAGGCTAGGGTTAGGGTTAGGGTTAGGGTTAGTGATTGGCTGGACCGATTGACCCGAAATCGATCAGGCATGTCCTCCTCACTGGTGTAAGCAGGGTCGCCAGTTTTGGTTGGATTCCGGTGGAATTTGTATTTTACATGAATATTTTAAAGAAAAGACCATTTTTCACCAAAAAATACCCCGCCGATTTAGTTCAATAGCTTCCAGGTCTTTGGACCGATTGACTCGAAACTTCTCCCAAACGTGCTCCTGTGCCGGCTGAACGAGACACAGCAGTCCCCGTTGGATTCGGGTGGAATTTGTATTTTTGGTGAATATTTTAGTGAAAGGGGCCATTTTAAATGAGGCTGGCTTAAGGCTGCTGTTAGGGCTAGGGTTAGGGTTAAGGGGCTGGGGTTTCGGACCACGGTCGTCTTTTGACCGATTGACTCGAAATTGATCACGCATGACCTCCTCACCGGTGGAATGAGGCTCGCCAGTTTTGGTCGGATTCTGGTGGAATTTGTATTTTACATGAATATTTTAAAGGAAAAGCGGCCATTTTTCCTCAAAACCTCGGCCGATTTTTTCAATAGCTTCCAGGTCTTTGGACCGATTGACTCGAAATTTCCCCCAAACGTGCTCCTGTACCGGCTGAACGAGACACAGCAGTCCCCGTTGGATTCGGGTGAAATTTGTATTTTTGGTGAATATTTTAGTCAGAGGGACAATCTCTCATGAGGCCTGGCTTAAGGCTGAGGCTAGGGTTAGGGTTAGGGTTAGGGTTAGTGATTGGCTGGACCGATTGACCCGAAATCGATCAGGCATGTCCTCCTCACTGGTGTAAGCAGGGTCGCCAGTTTTGGTTGGATTCCGGTGGAATTTGTATTTTACATGAATATTTTAAAGAAAAGACCATTTTTCACCAAAAAATACCCCGCCGATTTAGTTCAATAGCTTCCAGGTCTTTGGACCGATTGACTCGAAACTTCTCCCAAACGTGCTCCTGTGCCGGCTGAACGAGACACAGCAGTCCCCGTTGGATTCGGGTGGAATTTGTATTTTTGGTGAATATTTTAGTGAAAGGGGCCATTTTAAATGAGGCTGGCTTAAGGCTGCTGTTAGGGCTAGGGTTAGGGTTAAGGGGCTGGGGTTTCGGACCACGGTCGTCTTTTGACCGATTGACTCGAAATTGATCACGCATGACCTCCTCACCGGTGGAATGAGGCTCGCCAGTTTTGGTCGGATTCTGGTGGAATTTGTATTTTACATGAATATTTTAAAGGAAAAGCGGCCATTTTTCCTCAAAACCTCGGCCGATTTTTTCAATAGCTTCCAGGTCTTTGGACCGATTGACTCGAAATTTCCCCCAAACGTGCTCCTGTACCGGCTGAACGAGACACAGCAGTCCCCGTTGGATTCGGGTGAAATTTGTATTTTTGGTGAATATTTTAGTCAGAGGGACAATCTCTCATGAGGCCTGGCTTAAGGCTGAGGCTAGGGTTAGGGTTAGGGTTAGGGTTAGTGATTGGCTGGACCGATTGACCCGAAATCGATCAGGCATGTCCTCCTCACTGGTGTAAGCAGGGTCGCCAGTTTTGGTTGGATTCCGGTGGAATTTGTATTTTACATGAATATTTTAAAGAAAAGACCATTTTTCACCAAAAAATACCCCGCCGATTTAGTTCAATAGCTTCCAGGTCTTTGGACCGATTGACTCGAAACTTCTCCCAAACGTGCTCCTGTGCCGGCTGAACGAGACACAGCAGTCCCCGTTGGATTCGGGTGGAATTTGTATTTTTGGTGAATATTTTAGTGAAAGGGGCCATTTTAAATGAGGCTGGCTTAAGGCTGCTGTTAGGGCTAGGGTTAGGGTTAAGGGGCTGGGGTTTCGGACCACGGTCGTCTTTTGACCGATTGACTCGAAATTGATCACGCATGTCCTCCTCACCGGTGGAATGAGGCTCGCCAGTTTTGGTCGGATTCTGGTGGAATTTGTATTTTACATGAATATTTTAAAGGAAAAGCGGCCATTTTTCCTCAAAACCTCGGCCGATTTTTTCAATAGCTTCCAGGTCTTTGGACCGATTGACTCGAAATTTCCCCCAAACGTGCTCCTGTACCGGCTGAACGAGACACAGCAGTCCCCGTTGGATTCGGGTGAAATTTGTATTTTTGGTGAATATTTTAGTCAGAGGGACAATCTCTCATGAGGCCTGGCTTAAGGCTGAGGCTAGGGTTAGGGTTAGGGTTAGGGTTAGTGATTGGCTGGACCGATTGACCCGAAATCGATCAGGCATGTCCTCCTCACTGGTGTAAGCAGGGTCGCCAGTTTTGGTTGGATTCCGGTGGAATTTGTATTTTACATGAATATTTTAAAGAAAAGACCATTTTTCACCAAAAAATACCCCGCCGATTTAGTTCAATAGCTTCCAGGTCTTTGGACCGATTGACTCGAAACTTCTCCCAAACGTGCTCCTGTGCCGGCTGAACGAGACACAGCAGTCCCCGTTGGATTCGGGTGGAATTTGTATTTTTGGTGAATATTTTAGTGAAAGGGGCCATTTTAAATGAGGCTGGCTTAAGGCTGCTGTTAGGGCTAGGGTTAGGGTTAAGGGGCTGGGGTTTCGGACCACGGTCGTCTTTTGACCGATTGACTCGAAATTGATCACGCATGACCTCCTCACCGGTGGAATGAGGCTCGCCAGTTTTGGTCGGATTCTGGTGGAATTTGTATTTTACATGAATATTTTAAAGGAAAAGCGGCCATTTTTCCTCAAAACCTCGGCCGATTTTTTCAATAGCTTCCAGGTCTTTGGACCGATTGACTCGAAATTTCCCCCAAACGTGCTCCTGTACCGGCTGAACGAGACACAGCAGTCCCCGTTGGATTCGGGTGAAATTTGTATTTTTGGTGAATATTTTAGTCAGAGGGACAATCTCTCATGAGGCCTGGCTTAAGGCTGAGGCTAGGGTTAGGGTTAGGGTTAGGGTTAGTGATTGGCTGGACCGATTGACCCGAAATCGATCAGGCATGTCCTCCTCACTGGTGTAAGCAGGGTCGCCAGTTTTGGTTGGATTCCGGTGGAATTTGTATTTTACATGAATATATTAAAGAAAAGACCATTTTTCACGAAAAAATACCCCGCCGATTTAGTTCAATAGCTTCCAGGTCTTTGGACCGATTGACTCGAAACTTCTCCCAAACGTGCTCCTGTGCCGGCTGAACGAGACACAGCTGTCCCCGTTGGATTCGGGTGGAATTTGTATTTTTGGTGAATATTTTAGTGAAAGGGGCCATTTTAAATGAGGCTGGCTTAAGGCTGCTGTTAGGGCTAGGGTTAGGGTTAAGGGGCTGGGGTTTCGGACCACGGTCGTCTTTTGACCGATTGACTCGAAATTGATCACGCATGACCTCCTCACCGGTGGAATGAGGCTCGCCAGTTTTGGTCGGATTCTGGTGGAATTTGTATTTTACATGAATATTTTAAAGGAAAAGCGGCCATTTTTCCTCAAAACCTCGGCCGATTTTTTCAATAGCTTCCAGGTCTTTGGACCGATTGACTCGAAATTTCCCCCAAATGTGCTCCTGTACCGGCTGAACGAGACACAGCAGTCCCCGTTGGATTCGGGTGAAATTTGTATTTTTGGTGAATATTTTAGTCAGAGGGACAATCTCTCATGAGGCCTGGCTTAAGGCTGAGGCTAGGGTTAGGGTTAGGGTTAGGGTTAGTGATTGGCTGGACCGATTGACCCGAAATCGATCAGGCATGTCCTCCTCACTGGTGTAAGCAGGGTCGCCAGTTTTGGTTGGATTCCGGTGGAATTTGTATTTTACATGAATATTTTAAAGAAAAGACCATTTTTCACCAAAAAATACCCCGCCGATTTAGTTCAATAGCTTCCAGGTCTTTGGACCGATTGACTCGAAACTTCTCCCAAACGTGCTCCTGTGCCGGCTGAACGAGACACAGCAGTCCCCGTTGGATTCGGGTGGAATTTGTATTTTTGGTGAATATTTTAGTGAAAGGGGCCATTTTAAATGAGGCTGGCTTAAGGCTGCTGTTAGGGCTAGGGTTAGGGTTAAGGGGCTGGGCTTTCGGACCACGGTCGTCTTTTGACCGATTGACTCGAAATTGATCACGCATGTCCTCCTCACCGGTGGAATGAGGCTCGCCAGTTTTGGTCGGATTCTGGTGGAATTTGTATTTTACATGAATATTTTAAAGGAAAAGCGGCCATTTTTCCTCAAAACCTCGGCCGATTTTTTCAATAGCTTCCAGGTCTTTGGACCGATTGACTCGAAATTTCCCCCAAACGTGCTCCTGTACCGGCTGAACGAGACACAGCAGTCCCCGTTGGATTCGGGTGAAATTTGTATTTTTGGTGAATATTTTAGTCAGAGGGACAATCTCTCATGAGGCCTGGCTTAAGGCTGAGGCTAGGGTTAGGGTTAGGGTTAGGGTTAGTGATTGGCTGGACCGATTGACCCGAAATCGATCAGGCATGTCCTCCTCACTGGTGTAAGCAGGGTCGCCAGTTTTGGTTGGATTCCGGTGGAATTTGTATTTTACATGAATATTTTAAAGAAAAGACCATTTTTCACCAAAAAATACCCCGCCGATTTAGTTCAATAGCTTCCAGGTCTTTGGACCGATTGACTCGAAACTTCTCCCAAACGTGCTCCTGTGCCGGCTGAACGAGACACAGCAGTCCCCGTTGGATTCGGGTGGAATTTGTATTTTTGGTGAATATTTTAGTGAAAGGGGCCATTTTAAATGAGGCTGGCTTAAGGCTGCTGTTAGGGCTAGGGTTAGGGTTAAGGGGCTGGGGTTTCGGACCACGGTCGTCTTTTGACCGATTGACTCGAAATTGATCACGCATGACCTCCTCACCGGTGGAATGAGGCTCGCCAGTTTTGGTCGGATTCTGGTGGAATTTGTATTTTACATGAATATTTTAAAGGAAAAGCGTCCATTTTTCCTCAAAACCTCGGCCGATTTTTTCAATAGCTTCCAGGTCTTTGGACCGATTGACTCGAAACTTCTCCCAAACGTGCTCCTGTGCCGGCTGAACGAGACACAGCAGTCCCCGTTGGATTCGGGTGGAATTTGTATTTTTGGTGAATATTTTAGTGAAAGGGGCCATTTTAAATGAGGCTGGCTTAAGGCTGCTGTTAGGGCTAGGGTTAGGGTTAAGGGGCTGGGGTTTCGGACCACGGTCGTCTTTTGACCGATTGACTCGAAATTGATCACGCATGACCTCCTCACCGGTGGAATGAGGCTCGCCAGTTTTGGTCGGATTCTGGTGGAATTTGTATTTTACATGAATATTTTAAAGGAAAAGCGGCCATTTTTCCTCAAAACCTCGGCCGATTTTTTCAATAGCTTCCAGGTCTTTGGACCGATTGACTCGAAATTTCCCCCAAACGTGCTCCTGTACCGGCTGAACGAGACACAGCAGTCCCCGTTGGATTCGGGTGAAATTTGTATTTTTGGTGAATATTTTAGTCAGAGGGACAATCTCTCATGAGGCCTGGCTTAAGGCTGAGGCTAGGGTTAGGGTTAGGGTTAGGGTTAGTGATTGGCTGGACCGATTGACCCGAAATCGATCAGGCATGTCCTCCTCACTGGTGTAAGCAGGGTCGCCAGTTTTGGTTGGATTCCGGTGGAATTTGTATTTTACATGAATATATTAAAGAAAAGACCATTTTTCACGAAAAAATACCCCGCCGATTTAGTTCAATAGCTTCCAGGTCTTTGGACCGATTGACTCGAAACTTCTCCCAAACGTGCTCCTGTGCCGGCTGAACGAGACACAGCAGTCCCCGTTGGATTCGGGTGGAATTTGTATTTTTGGTGAATATTTTAGTGAAAGGGGCCATTTTAAATGAGGCTGGCTTAAGGCTGCTGTTAGGGCTAGGGTTAGGGTTAAGGGGCTGGGGTTTCGGACCACGGTCGTCTTTTGACCGATTGACTCGAAATTGATCACGCATGACCTCCTCACCGGTGGAATGAGGCTCGCCAGTTTTGGTCGGATTCTGGTGGAATTTGTATTTTACATGAATATTTTAAAGGAAAAGCGGCCATTTTTCCTCAAAACCTCGGCCGATTTTTTCAATAGCTTCCAGGTCTTTGGACCGATTGACTCGAAATTTCCCCCAAACGTGCTCCTGTACCGGCTGAACGAGACACAGCAGTCCCCGTTGGATTCGGGTGAAATTTGTATTTTTGGTGAATATTTTAGTCAGAGGGACAATCTCTCATGAGGCCTGGCTTAAGGCTGAGGCTAGGGTTAGGGTTAGGGTTAGGGTTAGTGATTGGCTGGACCGATTGACCCGAAATCGATCAGGCATGTCCTCCTCACTGGTGTAAGCAGGGTCGCCAGTTTTGGTTGGATTCCGGTGGAATTTGTATTTTACATGAATATTTTAAAGAAAAGACCATTTTTCACCAAAAAATACCCCGCCGATTTAGTTCAATAGCTTCCAGGTCTTTGGACCGATTGACTCGAAACTTCTCCCAAACGTGCTCCTGTGCCGGCTGAACGAGACACAGCAGTCCCCGTTGGATTCGGGTGGAATTTGTATTTTTGGTGAATATTTTAGTGAAAGGGGCCATTTTAAATGAGGCTGGCTTAAGGCTGCTGTTAGGGCTAGGGTTAGGGTTAAGGGGCTGGGGTTTCGGACCACGGTCGTCTTTTGACCGATTGACTCGAAATTGATCACGCATGACCTCCTCACCGGTGGAATGAGGCTCGCCAGTTTTGGTCGGATTCTGGTGGAATTTGTATTTTACATGAATATTTTAAAGGAAAAGCGGCCATTTTTCCTCAAAACCTCGGCCGATTTTTTCAATAGCTTCCAGGTCTTTGGACCGATTGACTCGAAATTTCCCCCAAACGTGCTCCTGTACCGGCTGAACGAGACACAGCAGTCCCCGTTGGATTCGGGTGAAATTTGTATTTTTGGTGAATATTTTAGTCAGAGGGACAATCTCTCATGAGGCCTGGCTTAAGGCTG
The DNA here is from genome assembly GCF_965226575.1 of Pagrus pagrus. Classification (NCBI taxonomy): domain Eukaryota; kingdom Metazoa; phylum Chordata; class Actinopteri; order Spariformes; family Sparidae; genus Pagrus; species Pagrus pagrus. The sequence goes on from NW_028175355.1 coordinate 141,396, forward strand.
AGGCTAGGGTTAGGGTTAGGGTTAGGGTTAGTGATTGGCTGGACCGATTGACCCGAAATCGATCAGGCATGTCCTCCTCACTGGTGTAAGCAGGGTCGCCAGTTTTGGTTGGATTCCGGTGGAATTTGTATTTTACATGAATATTTTAAAGAAAAGACCATTTTTCACCAAAAAATACCCCGCCGATTTAGTTCAATAGCTTCCAGGTCTTTGGACCGATTGACTCGAAACTTCTCCCAAACGTGCTCCTGTGTCGGCTGAACGAGACACAGCAGTCCCCGTTGGATTCGGGTGGAATTTGTATTTTTGGTGAATATTTTAGTGAAAGGGGCCATTTTAAATGAGGCTGGCTTAAGGCTGCTGTTAGGGCTAGGGTTAGGGTTAAGGGGCTGGGGTTTCGGACCACGGTCGTCTTTTGACCGATTGACTCGAAATTGATCACGCATGACCTCCTCACCGGTGGAATGAGGCTCGCCAGTTTTGGTCGGATTCTGGTGGAATTTGTATTTTACATGAATATTTTAAAGGAAAAGCGGCCATTTTTCCTCAAAACCTCGGCCGATTTTTTCAATAGCTTCCAGGTCTTTGGACCGATTGACTCGAAATTTCCCCCAAACGTGCTCCTGTACCGGCTGAACGAGACACAGCAGTCCCCGTTGGATTCGGGTGAAATTTGTATTTTTGGTGAATATTTTAGTCAGAGGGACAATCTCTCATGAGGCCTGGCTTAAGGCTGAGGCTAGGGTTAGGGTTAGGGTTAGGGTTAGTGATTGGCTGGACCGATTGACCCGAAATCGATCAGGCATGTCCTCCTCACTGGTGTAAGCAGGGTCGCCAGTTTTGGTTGGATTCCGGTGGAATTTGTATTTTACATGAATATTTTAAAGAAAAGACCATTTTTCACCAAAAAATACCCCGCCGATTTAGTTCAATAGCTTCCAGGTCTTTGGACCGATTGACTCGAAACTTCTCCCAAACGTGCTCCTGTGCCGGCTGAACGAGACACAGCAGTCCCCGTTGGATTCGGGTGGAATTTGTATTTTTGGTGAATATTTTAGTGAAAGGGGCCATTTTAAATGAGGCTGGCTTAAGGCTGCTGTTAGGGCTAGGGTTAGGGTTAAGGGGCTGGGGTTTCGGACCACGGTCGTCTTTTGACCGATTGACTCGAAATTGATCACGCATGTCCTCCTCACCGGTGGAATGAGGCTCGCCAGTTTTGGTCGGATTCTGGTGGAATTTGTATTTTACATGAATATTTTAAAGGAAAAGCGGCCATTTTTCCTCAAAACCTCGGCCGATTTTTTCAATAGCTTCCAGGTCTTTGGACCGATTGACTCGAAATTTCCCCCAAACGTGCTCCTGTACCGGCTGAACGAGACACAGCAGTCCCCGTTGGATTCGGGTGAAATTTGTATTTTTGGTGAATATTTTAGTCAGAGGGACAATCTCTCATGAGGCCTGGCTTAAGGCTGAGGCTAGGGTTAGGGTTAGGGTTAGGGTTAGTGATTGGCTGGACCGATTGACCCGAAATCGATCAGGCATGTCCTCCTCACTGGTGTAAGCAGGGTCGCCAGTTTTGGTTGGATTCCGGTGGAATTTGTATTTTACATGAATATTTTAAAGAAAAGACCATTTTTCACCAAAAAATACCCCGCCGATTTAGTTCAATAGCTTCCAGGTCTTTGGACCGATTGACTCGAAACTTCTCCCAAACGTGCTCCTGTGCCGGCTGAACGAGACACAGCAGTCCCCGTTGGATTCGGGTGGAATTTGTATTTTTGGTGAATATTTTAGTGAAAGGGGCCATTTTAAATGAGGCTGGCTTAAGGCTGCTGTTAGGGCTAGGGTTAGGGTTAAGGGGCTGGGGTTTCGGACCACGGTCGTCTTTTGACCGATTGACTCGAAATTGATCACGCATGACCTCCTCACCGGTGGAATGAGGCTCGCCAGTTTTGGTCGGATTCTGGTGGAATTTGTATTTTACATGAATATTTTAAAGGAAAAGCGGCCATTTTTCCTCAAAACCTCGGCCGATTTTTTCAATAGCTTCCAGGTCTTTGGACCGATTGACTCGAAATTTCCCCCAAACGTGCTCCTGTACCGGCTGAACGAGACACAGCAGTCCCCGTTGGATTCGGGTGAAATTTGTATTTTTGGTGAATATTTTAGTCAGAGGGACAATCTCTCATGAGGCCTGGCTTAAGGCTGAGGCTAGGGTTAGGGTTAGGGTTAGGGTTAGTGATTGGCTGGACCGATTGACCCGAAATCGATCAGGCATGTCCTCCTCACTGGTGTAAGCAGGGTCGCCAGTTTTGGTTGGATTCCGGTGGAATTTGTATTTTACATGAATATTTTAAAGAAAAGACCATTTTTCACCAAAAAATACCCCGCCGATTTAGTTCAATAGCTTCCAGGTCTTTGGACCGATTGACTCGAAACTTCTCCCAAACGTGCTCCTGTGCCGGCTGAACGAGACACAGCAGTCCCCGTTGGATTCGGGTGGAATTTGTATTTTTGGTGAATATTTTAGTGAAAGGGGCCATTTTAAATGAGGCTGGCTTAAGGCTGCTGTTAGGGCTAGGGTTAGGGTTAAGGGGCTGGGGTTTCGGACCACGGTCGTCTTTTGACCGATTGACTCGAAATTGATCACGCATGACCTCCTCACCGGTGGAATGAGGCTCGCCAGTTTTGGTCGGATTCTGGTGGAATTTGTATTTTACATGAATATTTTAAAGGAAAAGCGGCCATTTTTCCTCAAAACCTCGGCCGATTTTTTCAATAGCTTCCAGGTCTTTGGACCGATTGACTCGAAATTTCCCCCAAACGTGCTCCTGTACCGGCTGAACGAGACACAGCAGTCCCCGTTGGATTCGGGTGAAATTTGTATTTTTGGTGAATATTTTAGTCAGAGGGACAATCTCTCATGAGGCCTGGCTTAAGGCTGAGGCTAGGGTTAGGGTTAGGGTTAGGGTTAGTGATTGGCTGGACCGATTGACCCGAAATCGATCAGGCATGTCCTCCTCACTGGTGTAAGCAGGGTCGCCAGTTTTGGTTGGATTCCGGTGGAATTTGTATTTTACATGAATATTTTAAAGAAAAGACCATTTTTCACCAAAAAATACCCCGCCGATTTAGTTCAATAGCTTCCAGGTCTTTGGACCGATTGACTCGAAACTTCTCCCAAACGTGCTCCTGTGCCGGCTGAACGAGACACAGCAGTCCCCGTTGGATTCGGGTGGAATTTGTATTTTTGGTGAATATTTTAGTGAAAGGGGCCATTTTAAATGAGGCTGGCTTAAGGCTGCTGTTAGGGCTAGGGTTAGGGTTAAGGGGCTGGGGTTTCGGACCACGGTCGTCTTTTGACCGATTGACTCGAAATTGATCACGCATGTCCTCCTCACCGGTGGAATGAGGCTCGCCAGTTTTGGTCGGATTCTGGTGGAATTTGTATTTTACATGAATATTTTAAAGGAAAAGCGGCCATTTTTCCTCAAAACCTCGGCCGATTTTTTCAATAGCTTCCAGGTCTTTGGACCGATTGACTCGAAATTTCCCCCAAACGTGCTCCTGTACCGGCTGAACGAGACACAGCAGTCCCCGTTGGATTCGGGTGAAATTTGTATTTTTGGTGAATATTTTAGTCAGAGGGACAATCTCTCATGAGGCCTGGCTTAAGGCTGAGGCTAGGGTTAGGGTTAGGGTTAGGGTTAGTGATTGGCTGGACCGATTGACCCGAAATCGATCAGGCATGTCCTCCTCACTGGTGTAAGCAGGGTCGCCAGTTTTGGTTGGATTCCGGTGGAATTTGTATTTTACATGAATATTTTAAAGAAAAGACCATTTTTCACCAAAAAATACCCCGCCGATTTAGTTCAATAGCTTCCAGGTCTTTGGACCGATTGACTCGAAACTTCTCCCAAACGTGCTCCTGTGCCGGCTGAACGAGACACAGCAGTCCCCGTTGGATTCGGGTGGAATTTGTATTTTTGGTGAATATTTTAGTGAAAGGGGCCATTTTAAATGAGGCTGGCTTAAGGCTGCTGTTAGGGCTAGGGTTAGGGTTAAGGGGCTGGGGTTTCGGACCACGGTCGTCTTTTGACCGATTGACTCGAAATTGATCACGCATGACCTCCTCACCGGTGGAATGAGGCTCGCCAGTTTTGGTCGGATTCTGGTGGAATTTGTATTTTACATGAATATTTTAAAGGAAAAGCGGCCATTTTTCCTCAAAACCTCGGCCGATTTTTTCAATAGCTTCCAGGTCTTTGGACCGATTGACTCGAAATTTCCCCCAAACGTGCTCCTGTACCGGCTGAACGAGACACAGCAGTCCCCGTTGGATTCGGGTGAAATTTGTATTTTTGGTGAATATTTTAGTCAGAGGGACAATCTCTCATGAGGCCTGGCTTAAGGCTGAGGCTAGGGTTAGGGTTAGGGTTAGGGTTAGTGATTGGCTGGACCGATTGACCCGAAATCGATCAGGCATGTCCTCCTCACTGGTGTAAGCAGGGTCGCCAGTTTTGGTTGGATTCCGGTGGAATTTGTATTTTACATGAATATTTTAAAGAAAAGACCATTTTTCACCAAAAAATACCCCGCCGATTTAGTTCAATAGCTTCCAGGTCTTTGGACCGATTGACTCGAAACTTCTCCCAAACGTGCTCCTGTGCCGGCTGAACGAGACACAGCAGTCCCCGTTGGATTCGGGTGGAATTTGTATTTTTGGTGAATATTTTAGTGAAAGGGGCCATTTTAAATGAGGCTGGCTTAAGGCTGCTGTTAGGGCTAGGGTTAGGGTTAAGGGGCTGGGGTTTCGGACCACGGTCGTCTTTTGACCGATTGACTCGAAATTGATCACGCATGACCTCCTCACCGGTGGAATGAGGCTCGCCAGTTTTGGTCGGATTCTGGTGGAATTTGTATTTTACATGAATATTTTAAAGGAAAAGCGGCCATTTTTCCTCAAAACCTCGGCCGATTTTTTCAATAGCTTCCAGGTCTTTGGACCGATTGACTCGAAATTTCCCCCAAACGTGCTCCTGTACCGGCTGAACGAGACACAGCAGTCCCCGTTGGATTCGGGTGAAATTTGTATTTTTGGTGAATATTTTAGTCAGAGGGACAATCTCTCATGAGGCCTGGCTTAAGGCTGAGGCTAGGGTTAGGGTTAGGGTTAGGGTTAGTGATTGGCTGGACCGATTGACCCGAAATCGATCAGGCATGTCCTCCTCACTGGTGTAAGCAGGGTCGCCAGTTTTGGTTGGATTCCGGTGGAATTTGTATTTTACATGAATATTTTAAAGAAAAGACCATTTTTCACCAAAAAATACCCCGCCGATTTAGTTCAATAGCTTCCAGGTCTTTGGACCGATTGACTCGAAACTTCTCCCAAACGTGCTCCTGTGCCGGCTGAACGAGACACAGCAGTCCCCGTTGGATTCGGGTGGAATTTGTATTTTTGGTGAATATTTTAGTGAAAGGGGCCATTTTAAATGAGGCTGGCTTAAGGCTGCTGTTAGGGCTAGGGTTAGGGTTAAGGGGCTGGGGTTTCGGACCACGGTCGTCTTTTGACCGATTGACTCGAAATTGATCACGCATGTCCTCCTCACCGGTGGAATGAGGCTCGCCAGTTTTGGTCGGATTCTGGTGGAATTTGTATTTTACATGAATATTTTAAAGGAAAAGCGGCCATTTTTCCTCAAAACCTCGGCCGATTTTTTCAATAGCTTCCAGGTCTTTGGACCGATTGACTCGAAATTTCCCCCAAACGTGCTCCTGTACCGGCTGAACGAGACACAGCAGTCCCCGTTGGATTCGGGTGAAATTTGTATTTTTGGTGAATATTTTAGTCAGAGGGACAATCTCTCATGAGGCCTGGCTTAAGGCTGAGGCTAGGGTTAGGGTTAGGGTTAGGGTTAGTGATTGGCTGGACCGATTGACCCGAAATCGATCAGGCATGTCCTCCTCACTGGTGTAAGCAGGGTCGCCAGTTTTGGTTGGATTCCGGTGGAATTTGTATTTTACATGAATATTTTAAAGAAAAGACCATTTTTCACCAAAAAATACCCCGCCGATTTAGTTCAATAGCTTCCAGGTCTTTGGACCGATTGACTCGAAACTTCTCCCAAACGTGCTCCTGTGCCGGCTGAACGAGACACAGCAGTCCCCGTTGGATTCGGGTGGAATTTGTATTTTTGGTGAATATTTTAGTGAAAGGGGCCATTTTAAATGAGGCTGGCTTAAGGCTGCTGTTAGGGCTAGGGTTAGGGTTAAGGGGCTGGGGTTTCGGACCACGGTCGTCTTTTGACCGATTGACTCGAAATTGATCACGCATGACCTCCTCACCGGTGGAATGAGGCTCGCCAGTTTTGGTCGGATTCTGGTGGAATTTGTATTTTACATGAATATTTTAAAGGAAAAGCGGCCATTTTTCCTCAAAACCTCGGCCGATTTTTTCAATAGCTTCCAGGTCTTTGGACCGATTGACTCGAAATTTCCCCCAAACGTGCTCCTGTACCGGCTGAACGAGACACAGCAGTCCCCGTTGGATTCGGGTGAAATTTGTATTTTTGGTGAATATTTTAGTCAGAGGGACAATCTCTCATGAGGCCTGGCTTAAGGCTGAGGCTAGGGTTAGGGTTAGGGTTAGGGTTAGTGATTGGCTGGACCGATTGACCCGAAATCGATCAGGCATGTCCTCCTCACTGGTGTAAGCAGGGTCGCCAGTTTTGGTTGGATTCCGGTGGAATTTGTATTTTACATGAATATTTTAAAGAAAAGACCATTTTTCACCAAAAAATACCCCGCCGATTTAGTTCAATAGCTTCCAGGTCTTTGGACCGATTGACTCGAAACTTCTCCCAAACGTGCTCCTGTGCCGGCTGAACGAGACACAGCAGTCCCCGTTGGATTCGGGTGGAATTTGTATTTTTGGTGAATATTTTAGTCAGAGGGACAATCTCTCATGAGGCCTGGCTTAAGGCTGAGGCTAGGGTTAGGGTTAGGGTTAGGGTTAGTGATTGGCTGGACCGATTGACCCGAAATCGATCAGGCATGTCCTCCTCACTGGTGTAAGCAGGGTCGCCAGTTTTGGTTGGATTCCGGTGGAATTTGTATTTTACATGAATATATTAAAGAAAAGACCATTTTTCACGAAAAAATACCCCGCCGATTTAGTTCAATAGCTTCCAGGTCTTTGGACCGATTGACTCGAAACTTCTCCCAAACGTGCTCCTGTGCCGGCTGAACGAGACACAGCTGTCCCCGTTGGATTCGGGTGGAATTTGTATTTTTGGTGAATATTTTAGTGAAAGGGGCCATTTTAAATGAGGCTGGCTTAAGGCTGCTGTTAGGGCTAGGGTTAGGGTTAAGGGGCTGGGGTTTCGGACCACGGTCGTCTTTTGACCGATTGACTCGAAATTGATCACGCATGACCTCCTCACCGGTGGAATGAGGCTCGCCAGTTTTGGTCGGATTCTGGTGGAATTTGTATTTTACATGAATATTTTAAAGGAAAAGCGGCCATTTTTCCTCAAAACCTCGGCCGATTTTTTCAATAGCTTCCAGGTCTTTGGACCGATTGACTCGAAATTTCCCCCAAATGTGCTCCTGTACCGGCTGAACGAGACACAGCAGTCCCCGTTGGATTCGGGTGAAATTTGTATTTTTGGTGAATATTTTAGTCAGAGGGACAATCTCTCATGAGGCCTGGCTTAAGGCTGAGGCTAGGGTTAGGGTTAGGGTTAGGGTTAGTGATTGGCTGGACCGATTGACCCGAAATCGATCAGGCATGTCCTCCTCACTGGTGTAAGCAGGGTCGCCAGTTTTGGTTGGATTCCGGTGGAATTTGTATTTTACATGAATATTTTAAAGAAAAGACCATTTTTCACCAAAAAATACCCCGCCGATTTAGTTCAATAGCTTCCAGGTCTTTGGACCGATTGACTCGAAACTTCTCCCAAACGTGCTCCTGTGCCGGCTGAACGAGACACAGCAGTCCCCGTTGGATTCGGGTGGAATTTGTATTTTTGGTGAATATTTTAGTGAAAGGGGCCATTTTAAATGAGGCTGGCTTAAGGCTGCTGTTAGGGCTAGGGTTAGGGTTAAGGGGCTGGGGTTTCGGACCACGGTCGTCTTTTGACCGATTGACTCGAAATTGATCACGCATGTCCTCCTCACCGGTGGAATGAGGCTCGCCAGTTTTGGTCGGATTCTGGTGGAATTTGTATTTTACATGAATATTTTAAAGGAAAAGCGGCCATTTTTCCTCAAAACCTCGGCCGATTTTTTCAATAGCTTCCAGGTCTTTGGACCGATTGACTCGAAATTTCCCCCAAACGTGCTCCTGTACCGGCTGAACGAGACACAGCAGTCCCCGTTGGATTCGGGTGAAATTTGTATTTTTGGTGAATATTTTAGTCAGAGGGACAATCTCTCATGAGGCCTGGCTTAAGGCTGAGGCTGAGGCTAGGGTTAGGGTTAGGGTTAGGGTTAGTGATTGGCTGGACCGATTGACCCGAAATCGATCAGGCATGTCCTCCTCACTGGTGTAAGCAGGGTCGCCAGTTTTGGTTGGATTCCGGTGGAATTTGTATTTTACATGAATATTTTAAAGAAAAGACCATTTTTCACCAAAAAATACCCCGCCGATTTAGTTCAATAGCTTCCAGGTCTTTGGACCGATTGACTCGAAACTTCTCCCAAACGTGCTCCTGTGCCGGCTGAACGAGACACAGCAGTCCCCGTTGGATTCGGGTGGAATTTGTATTTTTGGTGAATATTTTAGTGAAAGGGGCCATTTTAAATGAGGCTGGCTTAAGGCTGCTGTTAGGGCTAGGGTTAGGGTTAAGGGGCTGGGGTTTCGGACCACGGTCGTCTTTTGACCGATTGACTCGAAATTGATCACGCATGACCTCCTCACCGGTGGAATGAGGCTCGCCAGTTTTGGTCGGATTCTGGTGGAATTTGTATTTTACATGAATATTTTAAAGGAAAAGCGGCCATTTTTCCTCAAAACCTCGGCCGATTTTTTCAATAGCTTCCAGGTCTTTGGACCGATTGACTCGAAATTTCCCCCAAACGTGCTCCTGTACCGGCTGAACGAGACACAGCAGTCCCCGTTGGATTCGGGTGAAATTTGTATTTTTGGTGAATATTTTAGTCAGAGGGACAATCTCTCATGAGGCCTGGCTTAAGGCTGAGGCTAGGGTTAGGGTTAGGGTTAGGGTTAGTGATTGGCTGGACCGATTGACCCGAAATCGATCAGGCATGTCCTCCTCACTGGTGTAAGCAGGGTCGCCAGTTTTGGTTGGATTCCGGTGGAATTTGTATTTTACATGAATATTTTAAAGAAAAGACCATTTTTCACCAAAAAATACCCCGCCGATTTAGTTCAATAGCTTCCAGGTCTTTGGACCGATTGACTCGAAACTTCTCCCAAACGTGCTCCTGTGCCGGCTGAACGAGACACAGCAGTCCCCGTTGGATTCGGGTGGAATTTGTATTTTTGGTGAATATTTTAGTGAAAGGGGCCATTTTAAATGAGGCTGGCTTAAGGCTGCTGTTAGGGCTAGGGTTAGGGTTAAGGGGCTGGGGTTTCGGACCACGGTCGTCTTTTGACCGATTGACTCGAAATTGATCACGCATGACCTCCTCACCGGTGGAATGAGGCTCGCCAGTTTTGGTCGGATTCTGGTGGAATTTGTATTTTACATGAATATTTTAAAGGAAAAGCGGCCATTTTTCCTCAAAACCTCGGCCGATTTTTTCAATAGCTTCCAGGTCTTTGGACCGATTGACTCGAAATTTCCCCCAAACGTGCTCCTGTACCGGCTGAACGAGACACAGCAGTCCCCGTTGGATTCGGGTGAAATTTGTATTTTTGGTGAATATTTTAGTCAGAGGGACAATCTCTCATGAGGCCTGGCTTAAGCCTGAGGCTAGGGTTAGGGTTAGGGTTAGGGTTAGTGATTGGCTGGACCGATTGACCCGAAATCGATCAGGCATGTCCTCCTCACTGGTGTAAGCAGGGTCGCCAGTTTTGGTTGGATTCCGGTGGAATTTGTATTTTACATGAATATATTAAAGAAAAGACCATTTTTCACGAAAAAATACCCCGCCGATTTAGTTCAATAGCTTCCAGGTCTTTGGACCGATTGACTCGAAACTTCTCCCAAACGTGCTCCTGTGCCGGCTGAACGAGACACAGCAGTCCCCGTTGGATTCGGGTGGAATTTGTATTTTTGGTGAATATTTTAGTGAAAGGGGCCATTTTAAATGAGGCTGGCTTAAGGCTGCTGTTAGGGCTAGGGTTAGGGTTAAGGGGCTGGGGTTTCGGACCACGGTCGTCTTTTGACCGATTGACTCGAAATTGATCACGCATGACCTCCTCACCGGTGGAATGAGGCTCGCCAGTTTTGGTCGGATTCTGGTGGAATTTGTATTTTACATGAATATTTTAAAGGAAAAGCGGCCATTTTTCCTCAAAACCTCGGCCGATTTTTTCAATAGCTTCCAGGTCTTTGGACCGATTGACTCGAAATTTCCCCCAAACGTGCTCCTGTACCGGCTGAACGAGACACAGCAGTCCCCGTTGGATTCGGGTGAAATTTGTATTTTTGGTGAATATTTTAGTCAGAGGGACAATCTCTCATGAGGCCTGGCTTAAGGCTGAGGCTGAGGCTAGGGTTAGGGTTAGGGTTAGGGTTAGTGATTGGCTGGACCGATTGACCCGAAATCGATCAGGCATGTCCTCCTCACTGGTGTAAGCAGGGTCGCCAGTTTTGGTTGGATTCCGGTGGAATTTGTATTTTACATGAATATTTTAAAGAAAAGACCATTTTTCACCAAAAAATACCCCGCCGATTTAGTTCAATAGCTTCCAGGTCTTTGGACCGATTGACTCGAAACTTCTCCCAAACGTGCTCCTGTGCCGGCTGAACGAGACACAGCAGTCCCCGTTGGATTCGGGTGGAATTTGTATTTTTGGTGAATATTTTAGTGAAAGGGGCCATTTTAAATGAGGCTGGCTTAAGGCTGCTGTTAGGGCTAGGGTTAGGGTTAAGGGGCTGGGGTTTCGGACCACGGTCGTCTTTTGACCGATTGACTCGAAATTGATCACGCATGACCTCCTCACCGGTGGAATGAGGCTCGCCAGTTTTGGTCGGATTCTGGTGGAATTTGTATTTTACATGAATATTTTAAAGGAAAAGCGGCCATTTTTCCTCAAAACCTCGGCCGATTTTTTCAATAGCTTCCAGGTCTTTGGACCGATTGACTCGAAATTTCCCCCAAACGTGCTCCTGTACCGGCTGAACGAGACACAGCAGTCCCCGTTGGATTCGGGTGAAATTTGTATTTTTGGTGAATATTTTAGTCAGAGGGACAATCTCTCATGAGGCCTGGCTTAAGGCTGAGGCTAGGGTTAGGGTTAGGGTTAGGGTTAGTGATTGGCTGGACCGATTGACCCGAAATCGATCAGGCATGTCCTCCTCACTGGTGTAAGCAGGGTCGCCAGTTTTGGTTGGATTCCGGTGGAATTTGTATTTTACATGAATATTTTAAAGAAAAGACCATTTTTCACCAAAAAATACCCCGCCGATTTAGTTCAATAGCTTCCAGGTCTTTGGACCGATTGACTCGAAACTTCTCCCAAACGTGCTCCTGTGCCGGCTGAACGAGACACAGCAGTCCCCGTTGGATTCGGGTGGAATTTGTATTTTTGGTGAATATTTTAGTGAAAGGGGCCATTTTAAATGAGGCTGGCTTAAGGCTGCTGTTAGGGCTAGGGTTAGGGTTAAGGGGCTGGGGTTTCGGACCACGGTCGTCTTTTGACCGATTGACTCGAAATTGATCACGCATGACCTCCTCACCGGTGGAATGAGGCTCGCCAGTTTTGGTCGGATTCTGGTGGAATTTGTATTTTACATGAATATTTTAAAGGAAAAGCGGCCATTTTTCCTCAAAACCTCGGCCGATTTTTTCAATAGCTTCCAGGTCTTTGGACCGATTGACTCGAAATTTCCCCCAAACGTGCTCCTGTACCGGCTGAACGAGACACAGCAGTCCCCGTTGGATTCGGGTGAAATTTGTATTTTTGGTGAATATTTTAGTCAGAGGGACAATCTCTCATGAGGCCTGGCTTAAGCCTGAGGCTAGGGTTAGGGTTAGGGTTAGGGTTAGTGATTGGCTGGACCGATTGACCCGAAATCGATCAGGCATGTCCTCCTCACTGGTGTAAGCAGGGTCGCCAGTTTTGGTTGGATTCCGGTGGAATTTGTATTTTACATGAATATATTAAAGAAAAGACCATTTTTCACGAAAAAATACCCCGCCGATTTAGTTCAATAGCTTCCAGGTCTTTGGACCGATTGACTCGAAACTTCTCCCAAACGTGCTCCTGTGCCGGCTGAACGAGACACAGCAGTCCCCGTTGGATTCGGGTGGAATTTGTATTTTTGGTGAATATTTTAGTGAAAGGGGCCATTTTAAATGAGGCTGGCTTAAGGCTGCTGTTAGGGCTAGGGTTAGGGTTAAGGGGCTGGGGTTTCGGACCACGGTCGTCTTTTGACCGATTGACTCGAAATTGATCACGCATGACCTCCTCACCGGTGGAATGAGGCTCGCCAGTTTTGGTCGGATTCTGGTGGAATTTGTATTTTACATGAATATTTTAAAGGAAAAGCGGCCATTTTTCCTCAAAACCTCGGCCGATTTTTTCAATAGCTTCCAGGTCTTTGGACCGATTGACTCGAAATTTCCCCCAAACGTGCTCCTGTACCGGCTGAACGAGACACAGCAGTCCCCGTTGGATTCGGGTGAAATTTGTATTTTTGGTGAATATTTTAGTCAGAGGGACAATCTCTCATGAGGCCTGGCTTAAGGCTGAGGCTAGGGTTAGGGTTAGGGTTAGGGTTAGTGATTGGCTGGACCGATTGACCCGAAATCGATCAGGCATGTCCTCCTCACTGGTGTAAGCAGGGTCGCCAGTTTTGGTTGGATTCCGGTGGAATTTGTATTTTACATGAATATATTAAAGAAAAGACCATTTTTCACGAAAAAATACCCCGCCGATTTAGTTCAATAGCTTCCAGGTCTTTGGACCGATTGACTCGAAACTTCTCCCAAACGTGCTCCTGTGCCGGCTGAACGAGACACAGCAGTCCCCGTTGGATTCGGGTGGAATTTGTATTTTTGGTGAATATTTTAGTGAAAGGGGCCATTTTAAATGAGGCTGGCTTAAGGCTGCTGTTAGGGCTAGGGTTAGGGTTAAGGGGCTGGGGTTTCGGACCACGGTCGTCTTTTGACCGATTGACTCGAAATTGATCACGCATGACCTCCTCACCGGTGGAATGAGGCTCGCCAGTTTTGGTCGGATTCTGGTGGAATTTGTATTTTACATGAATATTTTAAAGGAAAAGCGGCCATTTTTCCTCAAAACCTCGGCCGATTTTTTCAATAGCTTCCAGGTCTTTGGACCGATTGACTCGAAATTTCCCCCAAACGTGCTCCTGTACCGGCTGAACGAGACACAGCAGTCCCCGTTGGATTCGGGTGAAATTTGTATTTTTGGTGAATATTTTAGTCAGAGGGACAATCTCTCATGAGGCCTGGCTTAAGGCTGAGGCTAGGGTTAGGGTTAGGGTTAGGGTTAGTGATTGGCTGGACCGATTGACCCGAAATCGATCAGGCATGTCCTCCTCACTGGTGTAAGCAGGGTCGCCAGTTTTGGTTGGATTCCGGTGGAATTTGTATTTTACATGAATATATTAAAGAAAAGACCATTTTTCACGAAAAAATACCCCGCCGATTTAGTTCAATAGCTTCCAGGTCTTTGGACCGATTGACTCGAAACTTCTCCCAAACGTGCTCCTGTGCCGGCTGAACGAGACACAGCAGTCCCCGTTGGATTCGGGTGGAATTTGTATTTTTGGTGAATATTTTAGTGAAAGGGGCCATTTTAAATGAGGCTGGCTTAAGGCTGCTGTTAGGGCTAGGGTTAGGGTTAAGGGGCTGGGGTTTCGGACCACGGTCGTCTTTTGACCGATTGACTCGAAATTGATCACGCATGACCTCCTCACCGGTGGAATGAGGCTCGCCAGTTTTGGTCGGATTCTGGTGGAATTTGTATTTTACATGAATATTTTAAAGGAAAAGCGGCCATTTTTCCTCAAAACCTCGGCCGATTTTTTCAATAGCTTCCAGGTCTTTGGACCGATTGACTCGAAATTTCCCCCAAACGTGCTCCTGTACCGGCTGAACGAGACACAGCAGTCCCCGTTGGATTCGGGTGAAATTTGTATTTTTGGTGAATATTTTAGTCAGAGGGACAATCTCTCATGAGGCCTGGCTTAAGGCTGAGGCTAGGGTTAGGGTTAGGGTTAGGGTTAGTGATTGGCTGGACCGATTGACCCGAAATCGATCAGGCATGTCCTCCTCACTGGTGTAAGCAGGGTCGCCAGTTTTGGTTGGATTCCGGTGGAATTTGTATTTTACATGAATATTTTAAAGAAAAGACCATTTTTCACCAAAAAATACCCCGCCGATTTAGTTCAATAGCTTCCAGGTCTTTGGACCGATTGACTCGAAACTTCTCCCAAACGTGCTCCTGTGCCGGCTGAACGAGACACAGCAGTCCCCGTTGGATTCGGGTGGAATTTGTATTTTTGGTGAATATTTTAGTGAAAGGGGCCATTTTAAATGAGGCTGGCTTAAGGCTGCTGTTAGGGCTAGGGTTAGGGTTAAGGGGCTGGGGTTTCGGACCACGGTCGTCTTTTGACCGATTGACTCGAAATTGATCACGCATGACCTCCTCACCGGTGGAATGAGGCTCGCCAGTTTTGGTCGGATTCTGGTGGAATTTGTATTTTACATGAATATTTTAAAGGAAAAGCGGCCATTTTTCCTCAAAACCTCGGCCGATTTTTTCAATAGCTTCCAGGTCTTTGGACCGATTGACTCGAAATTTCCCCCAAACGTGCTCCTGTACCGGCTGAACGAGACACAGCAGTCCCCGTTGGATTCGGGTGAAATTTGTATTTTTGGTGAATATTTTAGTCAGAGGGACAATCTCTCATGAGGCCTGGCTTAAGGCTGAGGCTAGGGTTAGGGTTAGGGTTAGGGTTAGTGATTGGCTGGACCGATTGACCCGAAATCGATCAGGCATGTCCTCCTCACTGGTGTAAGCAGGGTCGCCAGTTTTGGTTGGATTCCGGTGGAATTTGTATTTTACATGAATATTTTAAAGAAAAGACCATTTTTCACCAAAAAATACCCCGCCGATTTAGTTCAATAGCTTCCAGGTCTTTGGACCGATTGACTCGAAACTTCTCCCAAACGTGCTCCTGTGCCGGCTGAACGAGACACAGCAGTCCCCGTTGGATTCGGGTGGAATTTGTATTTTTGGTGAATATTTTAGTGAAAGGGGCCATTTTAAATGAGGCTGGCTTAAGGCTGCTGTTAGGGCTAGGGTTAGGGTTAAGGGGCTGGGGTTTCGGACCACGGTCGTCTTTTGACCGATTGACTCGAAATTGATCACGCATGTCCTCCTCACCGGTGGAATGAGGCTCGCCAGTTTTGGTCGGATTCTGGTGGAATTTGTATTTTACATGAATATTTTAAAGGAAAAGCGGCCATTTTTCCTCAAAACCTCGGCCGATTTTTTCAATAGCTTCCAGGTCTTTGGACCGATTGACTCGAAATTTCCCCCAAACGTGCTCCTGTACCGGCTGAACGAGACACAGCAGTCCCCGTTGGATTCGGGTGAAATTTGTATTTTTGGTGAATATTTTAGTCAGAGGGACAATCTCTCATGAGGCCTGGCTTAAGGCTGAGGCTAGGGTTAGGGTTAGGGTTAGGGTTAGTGATTGGCTGGACCGATTGACCCGAAATCGATCAGGCATGTCCTCCTCACTGGTGTAAGCAGGGTCGCCAGTTTTGGTTGGATTCCGGTGGAATTTGTATTTTACATGAATATATTAAAGAAAAGACCATTTTTCACCAAAAAATACCCCGCCGATTTAGTTCAATAGCTTCCAGGTCTTTGGACCGATTGACTCGAAACTTCTCCCAAACGTGCTCCTGTGCCGGCTGAACGAGACACAGCAGTCCCCGTTGGATTCGGGTGGAATTTGTATTTTTGGTGAATATTTTAGTGAAAGGGGCCATTTTAAATGAGGCTGGCTTAAGGCTGCTGTTAGGGCTAGGGTTAGGGTTAAGGGGCTGGGGTTTCGGACCACGGTCGTCTTTTGACCGATTGACTCGAAATTGATCACGCATGACCTCCTCACCGGTGGAATGAGGCTCGCCAGTTTTGGTCGGATTCTGGTGGAATTTGTATTTTACATGAATATTTTAAAGGAAAAGCGGCCATTTTTCCTCAAAACCTCGGCCGATTTTTTCAATAGCTTCCAGGTCTTTGGACCGATTGACTCGAAATTTCCCCCAAACGTGCTCCTGTACCGGCTGAACGAGACACAGCAGTCCCCGTTGGATTCGGGTGAAATTTGTATTTTTGGTGAATATTTTAGTCAGAGGGACAATCTCTCATGAGGCCTGGCTTAAGGCTGAGGCTAGGGTTAGGGTTAGGGTTAGGGTTAGTGATTGGCTGGACCGATTGACCCGAAATCGATCAGGCATGTCCTCCTCACTGGTGTAAGCAGGGTCGCCAGTTTTGGTTGGATTCCGGTGGAATTTGTATTTTACATGAATATTTTAAAGAAAAGACCATTTTTCACCAAAAAATACCCCGCCGATTTAGTTCAATAGCTTCCAGGTCTTTGGACCGATTGACTCGAAACTTCTCCCAAACGTGCTCCTGTGCCGGCTGAACGAGACACAGCAGTCCCCGTTGGATTCGGGTGGAATTTGTATTTTTGGTGAATATTTTAGTGAAAGGGGCCATTTTAAATGAGGCTGGCTTAAGGCTGCTGTTAGGGCTAGGGTTAGGGTTAAGGGGCTGGGGTTTCGGACCACGGTCGTCTTTTGACCGATTGACTCGAAATTGATCACGCATGTCCTCCTCACCGGTGGAATGAGGCTCGCCAGTTTTGGTCGGATTCTGGTGGAATTTGTATTTTACATGAATATTTTAAAGGAAAAGCGGCCATTTTTCCTCAAAACCTCGGCCGATTTTTTCAATAGCTTCCAGGTCTTTGGACCGATTGACTCGAAATTTCCCCCAAACGTGCTCCTGTACCGGCTGAACGAGACACAGCAGTCCCCGTTGGATTCGGGTGAAATTTGTATTTTTGGTGAATATTTTAGTCAGAGGGACAATCTCTCATGAGGCCTGGCTTAAGGCTGAGGCTAGGGTTAGGGTTAGGGTTAGGGTTAGTGATTGGCTGGACCGATTGACCCGAAATCGATCAGGCATGTCCTCCTCACTGGTGTAAGCAGGGTCGCCAGTTTTGGTTGGATTCCGGTGGAATTTGTATTTTACATGAATATATTAAAGAAAAGACCATTTTTCACCAAAAAATACCCCGCCGATTTAGTTCAATAGCTTCCAGGTCTTTGGACCGATTGACTCGAAACTTCTCCCAAACGTGCTCCTGTGCCGGCTGAACGAGACACAGCAGTCCCCGTTGGATTCGGGTGGAATTTGTATTTTTGGTGAATATTTTAGTGAAAGGGGCCATTTTAAATGAGGCTGGCTTAAGGCTGCTGTTAGGGCTAGGGTTAGGGTTAAGGGGCTGGGGTTTCGGACCACGGTCGTCTTTTGACCGATTGACTCGAAATTGATCACGCATGACCTCCTCACCGGTGGAATGAGGCTCGCCAGTTTTGGTCGGATTCTGGTGGAATTTGTATTTTACATGAATATTTTAAAGGAAAAGCGGCCATTTTTCCTCAAAACCTCGGCCGATTTTTTCAATAGCTTCCAGGTCTTTGGACCGATTGACTCGAAATTTCCCCCAAACGTGCTCCTGTACCGGCTGAACGAGACACAGCAGTCCCCGTTGGATTCGGGTGAAATTTGTATTTTTGGTGAATATTTTAGTCAGAGGGACAATCTCTCATGAGGCCTGGCTTAAGGCTGAGGCTAGGGTTAGGGTTAGGGTTAGGGTTAGTGATTGGCTGGACCGATTGACCCGAAATCGATCAGGCATGTCCTCCTCACTGGTGTAAGCAGGGTCGCCAGTTTTGGTTGGATTCCGGTGGAATTTGTATTTTACATGAATATTTTAAAGAAAAGACCATTTTTCACCAAAAAATACCCCGCCGATTTAGTTCAATAGCTTCCAGGTCTTTGGACCGATTGACTCGAAACTTCTCCCAAACGTGCTCCTGTGCCGGCTGAACGAGACACAGCAGTCCCCGTTGGATTCGGGTGGAATTTGTATTTTTGGTGAATATTTTAGTGAAAGGGGCCATTTTAAATGAGGCTGGCTTAAGGCTGCTGTTAGGGCTAGGGTTAGGGTTAAGGGGCTGGGGTTTCGGACCACGGTCGTCTTTTGACCGATTGACTCGAAATTGATCACGCATGACCTCCTCACCGGTGGAATGAGGCTCGCCAGTTTTGGTCGGATTCTGGTGGAATTTGTATTTTACATGAATATTTTAAAGGAAAAGCGGCCATTTTTCCTCAAAACCTCGGCCGATTTTTTCAATAGCTTCCAGGTCTTTGGACCGATTGACTCGAAATTTCCCCCAAACGTGCTCCTGTACCGGCTGAACGAGACACAGCAGTCCCCGTTGGATTCGGGTGAAATTTGTATTTTTGGTGAATATTTTAGTCAGAGGGACAATCTCTCATGAGGCCTGGCTTAAGGCTGAGGCTAGGGTTAGGGTTAGGGTTAGGGTTAGTGATTGGCTGGACCGATTGACCCGAAATCGATCAGGCATGTCCTCCTCACTGGTGTAAGCAGGGTCGCCAGTTTTGGTTGGATTCCGGTGGAATTTGTATTTTACATGAATATTTTAAAGAAAATACCATTTTTCACCAAAAAATACCCCGCCGATTTAGTTCAATAGCTTCCAGGTCTTTGGACCGATTGACTCGAAACTTCTCCCAAACGTGCTCCTGTGCCGGCTGAACGAGACACAGCAGTCCCCGTTGGATTCGGGTGGAATTTGTATTTTTGGTGAATATTTTAGTGAAAGGGGCCATTTTAAATGAGGCTGGCTTAAGGCTGCTGTTAGGGCTAGGGTTAGGGTTAAGGGGCTGGGGTTTCGGACCACGGTCGTCTTTTGACCGATTGACTCGAAATTGATCACGCATGACCTCCTCACCGGTGGAATGAGGCTCGCCAGTTTTGGTCGGATTCTGGTGGAATTTGTATTTTACATGAATATTTTAAAGGAAAAGCGGCCATTTTTCCTCAAAACCTCGGCCGATTTTTTCAATAGCTTCCAGGTCTTTGGACCGATTGACTCGAAATTTCCCCCAAACGTGCTCCTGTACCGGCTGAACGAGACACAGCAGTCCCCGTTGGATTCGGGTGAAATTTGTATTTTTGGTGAATATTTTAGTCAGAGGGACAATCTCTCATGAGGCCTGGCTTAAGGCTGAGGCTAGGGTTAGGGTTAGGGTTAGGGTTAGTGATTGGCTGGACCGATTGACCCGAAATCGATCAGGCATGTCCTCCTCACTGGTGTAAGCAGGGTCGCCAGTTTTGGTTGGATTCCGGTGGAATTTGTATTTTACATGAATATTTTAAAGAAAAGACCATTTTTCACCAAAAAATACCCCGCCGATTTAGTTCAATAGCTTCCAGGTCTTTGGACCGATTGACTCGAAACTTCTCCCAAACGTGCTCCTGTGTCGGCTGAACGAGACACAGCAGTCCCCGTTGGATTCGGGTGGAATTTGTATTTTTGGTGAATATTTTAGTGAAAGGGGCCATTTTAAATGAGGCTGGCTTAAGGCTGCTGTTAGGGCTAGGGTTAGGGTTAAGGGGCTGGGGTTTCGGACCACGGTCGTCTTTTGACCGATTGACTCGAAATTGATCACGCATGACCTCCTCACCGGTGGAATGAGGCTCGCCAGTTTTGGTCGGATTCTGGTGGAATTTGTATTTTACATGAATATTTTAAAGGAAAAGCGGCCATTTTTCCTCAAAACCTCGGCCGATTTTTTCAATAGCTTCCAGGTCTTTGGACCGATTGACTCGAAATTTCCCCCAAACGTGCTCCTGTACCGGCTGAACGAGACACAGCAGTCCCCGTTGGATTCGGGTGAAATTTGTATTTTTGGTGAATATTTTAGTCAGAGGGACAATCTCTCATGAGGCCTGGCTAAAGGCTGAGGCTAGGGTTAGGGTTAGGGTTAGGGTTAGTGATTGGCTGGACCGATTGACCCGAAATCGATCAGGCATGTCCTCCTCACTGGTGTAAGCAGGGTCGCCAGTTTTGGTTGGATTCCGGTGGAATTTGTATTTTACATGAATATTTTAAAGAAAAGACCATTTTTCACCAAAAAATACCCCGCCGATTTAGTTCAATAGCTTCCAGGTCTTTGGACCGATTGACTCGAAACTTCTCCCAAACGTGCTCCTGTGCCGGCTGAACGAGACACAGCAGTCCCCGTTGGATTCGGGTGGAATTTGTATTTTTGGTGAATATTTTAGTGAAAGGGGCCATTTTAAATGAGGCTGGCTTAAGGCTGCTGTTAGGGCTAGGGTTAGGGTTAAGGGGCTGGGGTTTCGGACCACGGTCGTCTTTTGACCGATTGACTCGAAATTGATCACGCATGACCTCCTCACCGGTGGAATGAGGCTCGCCAGTTTTGGTCGGATTCTGGTGGAATTTGTATTTTACATGAATATTTTAAAGGAAAAGCGGCCATTTTTCCTCAAAACCTCGGCCGATTTTTTCAATAGCTTCCAGGTCTTTGGACCGATTGACTCGAAATTTCCCCCAAACGTGCTCCTGTACCGGCTGAACGAGACACAGCAGTCCCCGTTGGATTCGGGTGAAATTTGTATTTTTGGTGAATATTTTAGTCAGAGGGACAATCTCTCATGAGGCCTGGCTTAAGGCTGAGGCTAGGGTTAGGGTTAGGGTTAGGGTTAGTGATTGGCTGGACCGATTGACCCGAAATCGATCAGGCATGTCCTCCTCACTGGTGTAAGCAGGGTCGCCAGTTTTGGTTGGATTCCGGTGGAATTTGTATTTTACATGAATATTTTAAAGAAAAGACCATTTTTCACCAAAAAATACCCCGCCGATTTAGTTCAATAGCTTCCAGGTCTTTGGACCGATTGACTCGAAACTTCTCCCAAACGTGCTCCTGTGCCGGCTGAACGAGACACAGCAGTCCCCGTTGGATTCGGGTGGAATTTGTATTTTTGGTGAATATTTTAGTGAAAGGGGCCATTTTAAATGAGGCTGGCTTAAGGCTGCTGTTAGGGCTAGGGTTAGGGTTAAGGGGCTGGGGTTTCGGACCACGGTCGTCTTTTGACCGATTGACTCGAAATTGATCACGCATGACCTCCTCACCGGTGGAATGAGGCTCGCCAGTTTTGGTCGGATTCTGGTGGAATTTGTATTTTACATGAATATTTTAAAGGAAAAGCGGCCATTTTTCCTCAAAACCTCGGCCGATTTTTTCAATAGCTTCCAGGTCTTTGGACCGATTGACTCGAAATTTCCCCCAAACGTGCTCCTGTACCGGCTGAACGAGACACAGCAGTCCCCGTTGGATTCGGGTGAAATTTGTATTTTTGGTGAATATTTTAGTCAGAGGGACAATCTCTCATGAGGCCTGGCTTAAGGCTGAGGCTAGGGTTAGGGTTAGGGTTAGGGTTAGTGATTGGCTGGACCGATTGACCCGAAATCGATCAGGCATGTCCTCCTCACTGGTGTAAGCAGGGTCGCCAGTTTTGGTTGGATTCCGGTGGAATTTGTATTTTACATGAATATTTTAAAGAAAATACCATTTTTCACCAAAAAATACCCCGCCGATTTAGTTCAATAGCTTCCAGGTCTTTGGACCGATTGACTCGAAACTTCTCCCAAACGTGCTCCTGTGCCGGCTGAACGAGACACAGCAGTCCCCGTTGGATTCGGGTGGAATTTGTATTTTTGGTGAATATTTTAGTGAAAGGGGCCATTTTAAATGAGGCTGGCTTAAGGCTGCTGTTAGGGCTAGGGTTAGGGTTAAGGGGCTGGGGTTTCGGACCACGGTCGTCTTTTGACCGATTGACTCGAAATTGATCACGCATGACCTCCTCACCGGTGGAATGAGGCTCGCCAGTTTTGGTCGGATTCTGGTGGAATTTGTATTTTACATGAATATTTTAAAGGAAAAGCGGCCATTTTTCCTCAAAACCTCGGCCGATTTTTTCAATAGCTTCCAGGTCTTTGGACCGATTGACTCGAAATTTCCCCCAAACGTGCTCCTGTACCGGCTGAACGAGACACAGCAGTCCCCGTTGGATTCGGGTGAAATTTGTATTTTTGGTGAATATTTTAGTCAGAGGGACAATCTCTCATGAGGCCTGGCTTAAGGCTGAGGCTAGGGTTAGGGTTAGGGTTAGGGTTAGTGATTGGCTGGACCGATTGACCCGAAATCGATCAGGCATGTCCTCCTCACTGGTGTAAGCAGGGTCGCCAGTTTTGGTTGGATTCCGGTGGAATTTGTATTTTACATGAATATTTTAAAGAAAAGACCATTTTTCACCAAAAAATACCCCGCCGATTTAGTTCAATAGCTTCCAGGTCTTTGGACCGATTGACTCGAAACTTCTCCCAAACGTGCTCCTGTGTCGGCTGAACGAGACACAGCAGTCCCCGTTGGATTCGGGTGGAATTTGTATTTTTGGTGAATATTTTAGTGAAAGGGGCCATTTTAAATGAGGCTGGCTTAAGGCTGCTGTTAGGGCTAGGGTTAGGGTTAAGGGGCTGGGGTTTCGGACCACGGTCGTCTTTTGACCGATTGACTCGAAATTGATCACGCATGACCTCCTCACCGGTGGAATGAGGCTCGCCAGTTTTGGTCGGATTCTGGTGGAATTTGTATTTTACATGAATATTTTAAAGGAAAAGCGGCCATTTTTCCTCAAAACCTCGGCCGATTTTTTCAATAGCTTCCAGGTCTTTGGACCGATTGACTCGAAATTTCCCCCAAACGTGCTCCTGTACCGGCTGAACGAGACACAGCAGTCCCCGTTGGATTCGGGTGAAATTTGTATTTTTGGTGAATATTTTAGTCAGAGGGACAATCTCTCATGAGGCCTGGCTAAAGGCTGAGGCTAGGGTTAGGGTTAGGGTTAGGGTTAGTGATTGGCTGGACCGATTGACCCGAAATCGATCAGGCATGTCCTCCTCACTGGTGTAAGCAGGGTCGCCAGTTTTGGTTGGATTCCGGTGGAATTTGTATTTTACATGAATATTTTAAAGAAAAGACCATTTTTCACCAAAAAATACCCCGCCGATTTAGTTCAATAGCTTCCAGGTCTTTGGACCGATTGACTCGAAACTTCTCCCAAACGTGCTCCTGTGCCGGCTGAACGAGACACAGCAGTCCCCGTTGGATTCGGGTGGAATTTGTATTTTTGGTGAATATTTTAGTGAAAGGGGCCATTTTAAATGAGGCTGGCTTAAGGCTGCTGTTAGGGCTAGGGTTAGGGTTAAGGGGCTGGGGTTTCGGACCACGGTCGTCTTTTGACCGATTGACTCGAAATTGATCACGCATGACCTCCTCACCGGTGGAATGAGGCTCGCCAGTTTTGGTCGGATTCTGGTGGAATTTGTATTTTACATGAATATTTTAAAGGAAAAGCGGCCATTTTTCCTCAAAACCTCGGCCGATTTTTTCAATAGCTTCCAGGTCTTTGGACCGATTGACTCGAAATTTCCCCCAAACGTGCTCCTGTACCGGCTGAACGAGACACAGCAGTCCCCGTTGGATTCGGGTGAAATTTGTATTTTTGGTGAATATTTTAGTCAGAGGGACAATCTCTCATGAGGCCTGGCTTAAGGCTGAGGCTAGGGTTAGGGTTAGGGTTAGGGTTAGTGATTGGCTGGACCGATTGACCCGAAATCGATCAGGCATGTCCTCCTCACTGGTGTAAGCAGGGTCGCCAGTTTTGGTTGGATTCCGGTGGAATTTGTATTTTACATGAATATTTTAAAGAAAAGACCATTTTTCACCAAAAAATACCCCGCCGATTTAGTTCAATAGCTTCCAGGTCTTTGGACCGATTGACTCGAAACTTCTCCCAAACGTGCTCCTGTGCCGGCTGAACGAGACACAGCAGTCCCCGTTGGATTCGGGTGGAATTTGTATTTTTGGTGAATATTTTAGTGAAAGGGGCCATTTAAAATGAGGCTGGCTTAAGGCTGCTGTTAGGGCTAGGGTTAGGGTTAAGGGGCTGGGGTTTCGGACCACGGTCGTCTTTTGACCGATTGACTCGAAATTGATCACGCATGTCCTCCTCACCGGTGGAATGAGGCTCGCCAGTTTTGGTCGGATTCTGGTGGAATTTGTATTTTACATGAATATTTTAAAGGAAAAGCGGCCATTTTTCCTCAAAACGTCGGCCGATTTTTTCAATAGCTTCCAGGTCTTTGGACCGATTGACTCGAAATTTCCCCCAAACGTGCTCCTGTACCGGCTGAACGAGACACAGCAGTCCCCGTTGGATTCGGGTGAAATTTGTATTTTTGGTGAATATTTTAGTCAGAGGGACAATCTCTCATGAGGCCTGGCTTAAGGCTGAGGCTAGGGTTAGGGTTAGGGTTAGGGTTAGTGATTGGCTGGACCGATTGACCCGAAATCGATCAGGCATGTCCTCCTCACTGGTGTAAGCAGGGTCGCCAGTTTTGGTTGGATTCCGGTGGAATTTGTATTTTACATGAATATTTTAAAGAAAAGACCATTTTTCACCAAAAAATACCCCGCCGATTTAGTTCAATAGCTTCCAGGTCTTTGGACCGATTGACTCGAAACTTCTCCCAAACGTGCTCCTGTGCCGGCTGAACGAGACACAGCAGTCCCCGTTGGATTCGGGTGGAATTTGTATTTTTGGTGAATATTTTAGTGAAAGGGGCCATTTTAAATGAGGCTGGCTTAAGGCTGCTGTTAGGGCTAGGGTTAGGGTTAAGGGGCTGGGGTTTCGGACCACGGTCGTCTTTTGACCGATTGACTCGAAATTGATCACGCATGTCCTCCTCACCGGTGGAATGAGGCTCGCCAGTTTTGGTCGGATTCTGGTGGAATTTGTATTTTACATGAATATTTTAAAGGAAAAGCGGCCATTTTTCCTCAAAACGTCGGCCGATTTTTTCAATAGCTTCCAGGTCTTTGGACCGATTGACTCGAAATTTCCCCCAAACGTGCTCCTGTACCGGCTGAACGAGACACAGCAGTCCCCGTTGGATTCGGGTGAAATTTGTATTTTTGGTGAATATTTTAGTCAGAGGGACAATCTCTCATGAGGCCTGGCTTAAGGCTGAGGCTAGGGTTAGGGTTAGGGTTAGGGTTAGTGATTGGCTGGACCGATTGACCCGAAATCGATCAGGCATGTCCTCCTCACTGGTGTAAGCAGGGTCGCCAGTTTTGGTTGGATTCCGGTGGAATTTGTATTTTACATGAATATATTAAAGAAAAGACCATTTTTCACGAAAAAATACCCCGCCGATTTAGTTCAATAGCTTCCAGGTCTTTGGACCGATTGACTCGAAACTTCTCCCAAACGTGCTCCTGTGCCGGCTGAACGAGACACAGCAGTCCCCGTTGGATTCGGGTGGAATTTGTATTTTTGGTGAATATTTTAGTGAAAGGGGCCATTTTAAATGAGGCTGGCTTAAGGCTGCTGTTAGGGCTAGGGTTAGGGTTAAGGGGCTGGGGTTTCGGACCACGGTCGTCTTTTGACCGATTGACTCGAAATTGATCACGCATGACCTCCTCACCGGTGGAATGAGGCTCGCCAGTTTTGGTCGGATTCTGGTGGAATTTGTATTTTACATGAATATTTTAAAGGAAAAGCGGCCATTTTTCCTCAAAACCTCGGCCGATTTTTTCAATAGCTTCCAGGTCTTTGGACCGATTGACTCGAAATTTCCCCCAAACGTGCTCCTGTACCGGCTGAACGAGACACAGCAGTCCCCGTTGGATTCGGGTGAAATTTGTATTTTTGGTGAATATTTTAGTCAGAGGGACAATCTCTCATGAGGCCTGGCTTAAGGCTGAGGCTAGGGTTAGGGTTAGGGTTAGGGTTAGTGATTGGCTGGACCGATTGACCCGAAATCGATCAGGCATGTCCTCCTCACTGGTGTAAGCAGGGTCGCCAGTTTTGGTTGGATTCCGGTGGAATTTGTATTTTACATGAATATTTTAAAGAAAAGACCATTTTTCACCAAAAAATACCCCGCCGATTTAGTTCAATAGCTTCCAGGTCTTTGGACCGATTGACTCGAAATTTCCCCCAAACGTGCTCCTGTACCGGCTGAACGAGACACAGCAGTCCCCGTTGGATTCGGGTGAAATTTGTATTTTTGGTGAATATTTTAGTCAGAGGGACAATCTCTCATGAGGCCTGGCTTAAGGCTGAGGCTAGGGTTAGGGTTAGGGTTAGGGTTAGTGATTGGCTGGACCGATTGACCCGAAATCGATCAGGCATGTCCTCCTCACTGGTGTAAGCAGGGTCGCCAGTTTTGGTTGGATTCCGGTGGAATTTGTATTTTACATGAATATTTTAAAGAAAAGACCATTTTTCACCAAAAAATACCCCGCCGATTTAGTTCAATAGCTTCCAGGTCTTTGGACCGATTGACTCGAAACTTCTCCCAAACGTGCTCCTGTGCCGGCTGAACGAGACACAGCAGTCCCCGTTGGATTCGGGTGGAATTTGTATTTTTGGTGAATATTTTAGTGAAAGGGGCCATTTTAAATGAGGCTGGCTTAAGGCTGCTGTTAGGGCTAGGGTTAGGGTTAAGGGGCTGGGGTTTCGGACCACGGTCGTCTTTTGACCGATTGACTCGAAATTGATCACGCATGACCTCCTCACCGGTGGAATGAGGCTCGCCAGTTTTGGTCGGATTCTGGTGGAATTTGTATTTTACATGAATATTTTAAAGGAAAAGCGGCCATTTTTCCTCAAAACCTCGGCCGATTTTTTCAATAGCTTCCAGGTCTTTGGACCGATTGACTCGAAATTTCCCCCAAACGTGCTCCTGTACCGGCTGAACGAGACACAGCAGTCCCCGTTGGATTCGGGTGAAATTTGTATTTTTGGTGAATATTTTAGTCAGAGGGACAATCTCTCATGAGGCCTGGCTTAAGGCTGAGGCTAGGGTTAGGGTTAGGGTTAGGGTTAGTGATTGGCTGGACCGATTGACCCGAAATCGATCAGGCATGTCCTCCTCACTGGTGTAAGCAGGGTCGCCAGTTTTGGTTGGATTCCGGTGGAATTTGTATTTTACATGAATATTTTAAAGAAAAGACCATTTTTCACCAAAAAATACCCCGCCGATTTAGTTCAATAGCTTCCAGGTCTTTGGACCGATTGACTCGAAACTTCTCCCAAACGTGCTCCTGTGCCGGCTGAACGAGACACAGCAGTCCCCGTTGGATTCGGGTGGAATTTGTATTTTTGGTGAATATTTTAGTGAAAGGGGCCATTTTAAATGAGGCTGGCTTAAGGCTGCTGTTAGGGCTAGGGTTAGGGTTAAGGGGCTGGGGTTTCGGACCACGGTCGTCTTTTGACCGATTGACTCGAAATTGATCACGCATGACCTCCTCACCGGTGGAATGAGGCTCGCCAGTTTTGGTCGGATTCTGGTGGAATTTGTATTTTACATGAATATTTTAAAGGAAAAGCGGCCATTTTTCCTCAAAACCTCGGCCGATTTTTTCAATAGCTTCCAGGTCTTTGGACCGATTGACTCGAAATTTCCCCCAAACGTGCTCCTGTACCGGCTGAACGAGACACAGCAGTCCCCGTTGGATTCGGGTGAAATTTGTATTTTTGGTGAATATTTTAGTCAGAGGGACAATCTCTCATGAGGCCTGGCTTAAGGCTGAGGCTAGGGTTAGGGTTAGGGTTAGGGTTAGTGATTGGCTGGACCGATTGACCCGAAATCGATCAGGCATGTCCTCCTCACTGGTGTAAGCAGGGTCGCCAGTTTTGGTTGGATTCCGGTGGAATTTGTATTTTACATGAATATTTTAAAGAAAAGACCATTTTTCACCAAAAAATACCCCGCCGATTTAGTTCAATAGCTTCCAGGTCTTTGGACCCATTGACTCGAAACTTCTCCCAAACGTGCTCCTGTGCCGGCTGAACGAGACACAGCAGTCCCCGTTGGATTCGGGTGGAATTTGTATTTTTGGTGAATATTTTAGTGAAAGGGGCCATTTTAAATGAGGCTGGCTTAAGGCTGCTGTTAGGGCTAGGGTTAGGGTTAAGGGGCTGGGGTTTCGGACCACGGTCGTCTTTTGACCGATTGACTCGAAATTGATCACGCATGACCTCCTCACCGGTGGAATGAGGCTCGCCAGTTTTGGTCGGATTCTGGTGGAATTTGTATTTTACATGAATATTTTAAAGGAAAAGCGGCCATTTTTCCTCAAAACCTCGGCCGATTTTTTCAATAGCTTCCAGGTCTTTGGACCGATTGACTCGAAATTTCCCCCAAACGTGCTCCTGTACCGGCTGAACGAGACACAGCAGTCCCCGTTGGATTCGGGTGAAATTTGTATTTTTGGTGAATATTTTAGTCAGAGGGACAATCTCTCATGAGGCCTGGCTTAAGGCTGAGGCTAGGGTTAGGGTTAGGGTTAGGGTTAGTGATTGGCTGGACCGATTGACCCGAAATCGATCAGGCATGTCCTCCTCACTGGTGTAAGCAGGGTCGCCAGTTTTGGTTGGATTCCGGTGGAATTTGTATTTTACATGAATATTTTAAAGAAAAGACCATTTTTCACCAAAAAATACCCCGCCGATTTAGTTCAATAGCTTCCAGGTCTTTGGACCCATTGACTCGAAACTTCTCCCAAACGTGCTCCTGTGCCGGCTGAACGAGACACAGCAGTCCCCGTTGGATTCGGGTGGAATTTGTATTTTTGGTGAATATTTTAGTGAAAGGGGCCATTTTAAATGAGGCTGGCTTAAGGCTGCTGTTAGGGCTAGGGTTAGGGTTAAGGGGCTGGGGTTTCGGACCACGGTCGTCTTTTGACCGATTGACTCGAAATTGATCACGCATGACCTCCTCACCGGTGGAATGAGGCTCGCCAGTTTTGGTCGGATTCTGGTGGAATTTGTATTTTACATGAATATTTTAAAGGAAAAGCGGCCATTTTTCCTCAAAACCTCGGCCGATTTTTTCAATAGCTTCCAGGTCTTTGGACCGATTGACTCGAAATTTCCCCCAAACGTGCTCCTGTACCGGCTGAACGAGACACAGCAGTCCCCGTTGGATTCGGGTGAAATTTGTATTTTTGGTGAATATTTTAGTCAGAGGGACAATCTCTCATGAGGCCTGGCTTAAGGCTGAGGCTAGGGTTAGGGTTAGGGTTAGGGTTAGTGATTGGCTGGACCGATTGACCCGAAATCGATCAGGCATGTCCTCCTCACTGGTGTAAGCAGGGTCGCCAGTTTTGGTTGGATTCCGGTGGAATTTGTATTTTACATGAATATTTTAAAGAAAAGACCATTTTTCACCAAAAAATACCCCGCCGATTTAGTTCAATAGCTTCCAGGTCTTTGGACCGATTGACTCGAAACTTCTCCCAAACGTGCTCCTGTGCCGGCTGAACGAGACACAGCAGTCCCCGTTGGATTCGGGTGGAATTTGTATTTTTGGTGAATATTTTAGTGAAAGGGGCCATTTTAAATGAGGCTGGCTTAAGGCTGCTGTTAGGGCTAGGGTTAGGGTTAAGGGGCTGGGGTTTCGGACCACGGTCGTCTTTTGACCGATTGACTCGAAATTGATCACGCATGACCTCCTCACCGGTGGAATGAGGCTCGCCAGTTTTGGTCGGATTCTGGTGGAATTTGTATTTTACATGAATATTTTAAAGGAAAAGCGGCCATTTTTCCTCAAAACCTCGGCCGATTTTTTCAATAGCTTCCAGGTCTTTGGACCGATTGACTCGAAATTTCCCCCAAACGTGCTCCTGTACCGGCTGAACGAGACACAGCAGTCCCCGTTGGATTCGGGTGAAATTTGTATTTTTGGTGAATATTTTAGTCAGAGGGACAATCTCTCATGAGGCCTGGCTTAAGGCTGAGGCTAGGGTTAGGGTTAGGGTTAGGGTTAGTGATTGGCTGGACCGATTGACCCGAAATCGATCAGGCATGTCCTCCTCACTGGTGTAAGCAGGGTCGCCAGTTTTGGTTGGATTCCGGTGGAATTTGTATTTTACATGAATATTTTAAAGAAAAGACCATTTTTCACCAAAAAATACCCCGCCGATTTAGTTCAATAGCTTCCAGGTCTTTGGACCGATTGACTCGAAACTTCTCCCAAACGTGCTCCTGTGCCGGCTGAACGAGACACAGCAGTCCCCGTTGGATTCGGGTGGAATTTGTATTTTTGGTGAATATTTTAGTGAAAGGGGCCATTTTAAATGAGGCTGGCTTAAGGCTGCTGTTAGGGCTAGGGTTAGGGTTAAGGGGCTGGGGTTTCGGACCACGGTCGTCTTTTGACCGATTGACTCGAAATTGATCACGCATGTCCTCCTCACCGGTGGAATGAGGCTCGCCAGTTTTGGTCGGATTCTGGTGGAATTTGTATTTTACATGAATATTTTAAAGGAAAAGCGGCCATTTTTCCTCAAAACCTCGGCCGATTTTTTCAATAGCTTCCAGGTCTTTGGACCGATTGACTCGAAATTTCCCCCAAACGTGCTCCTGTACCGGCTGAACGAGACACAGCAGTCCCCGTTGGATTCGGGTGAAATTTGTATTTTTGGTGAATATTTTAGTCAGAGGGACAATCTCTCATGAGGCCTGGCTTAAGGCTGAGGCTAGGGTTAGGGTTAGGGTTAGGGTTAGTGATTGGCTGGACCGATTGACCCGAAATCGATCAGGCATGTCCTCCTCACTGGTGTAAGCAGGGTCGCCAGTTTTGGTTGGATTCCGGTGGAATTTGTATTTTACATGAATATTTTAAAGAAAAGACCATTTTTCACCAAAAAATACCCCGCCGATTTAGTTCAATAGCTTCCAGGTCTTTGGACCGATTGACTCGAAACTTCTCCCAAACGTGCTCCTGTGCCGGCTGAACGAGACACAGCAGTCCCCGTTGGATTCGGGTGGAATTTGTATTTTTGGTGAATATTTTAGTGAAAGGGGCCATTTTAAATGAGGCTGGCTTAAGGCTGCTGTTAGGGCTAGGGTTAGGGTTAAGGGGCTGGGGTTTCGGACCACGGTCGTCTTTTGACCGATTGACTCGAAATTGATCACGCATGACCTCCTCACCGGTGGAATGAGGCTCGCCAGTTTTGGTCGGATTCTGGTGGAATTTGTATTTTACATGAATATTTTAAAGGAAAAGCGGCCATTTTTCCTCAAAACCTCGGCCGATTTTTTCAATA
This sequence comes from Pagrus pagrus, assembly GCF_965226575.1. Lineage (NCBI taxonomy): Eukaryota > Metazoa > Chordata > Actinopteri > Spariformes > Sparidae > Pagrus > Pagrus pagrus. The sequence goes on from NW_028175355.1 coordinate 172,879, forward strand.
GCTTCCAGGTCTTTGGACCGATTGACTCGAAATTTCCCCCAAACGTGCTCCTGTACCGGCTGAACGAGACACAGCAGTCCCCGTTGGATTCGGGTGAAATTTGTATTTTTGGTGAATATTTTAGTCAGAGGGACAATCTCTCATGAGGCCTGGCTTAAGGCTGAGGCTAGGGTTAGGGTTAGGGTTAGGGTTAGTGATTGGCTGGACCGATTGACCCGAAATCGATCAGGCATGTCCTCCTCACTGGTGTAAGCAGGGTCGCCAGTTTTGGTTGGATTCCGGTGGAATTTGTATTTTACATGAATATATTAAAGAAAAGACCATTTTTCACGAAAAAATACCCCGCCGATTTAGTTCAATAGCTTCCAGGTCTTTGGACCGATTGACTCGAAACTTCTCCCAAACGTGCTCCTGTGCCGGCTGAACGAGACACAGCTGTCCCCGTTGGATTCGGGTGGAATTTGTATTTTTGGTGAATATTTTAGTGAAAGGGGCCATTTTAAATGAGGCTGGCTTAAGGCTGCTGTTAGGGCTAGGGTTAGGGTTAAGGGGCTGGGGTTTCGGACCACGGTCGTCTTTTGACCGATTGACTCGAAATTGATCACGCATGACCTCCTCACCGGTGGAATGAGGCTCGCCAGTTTTGGTCGGATTCTGGTGGAATTTGTATTTTACATGAATATTTTAAAGGAAAAGCGGCCATTTTTCCTCAAAACCTCGGCCGATTTTTTCAATAGCTTCCAGGTCTTTGGACCGATTGACTCGAAATTTCCCCCAAATGTGCTCCTGTACCGGCTGAACGAGACACAGCAGTCCCCGTTGGATTCGGGTGAAATTTGTATTTTTGGTGAATATTTTAGTCAGAGGGACAATCTCTCATGAGGCCTGGCTTAAGGCTGAGGCTAGGGTTAGGGTTAGGGTTAGGGTTAGTGATTGGCTGGACCGATTGACCCGAAATCGATCAGGCATGTCCTCCTCACTGGTGTAAGCAGGGTCGCCAGTTTTGGTTGGATTCCGGTGGAATTTGTATTTTACATGAATATTTTAAAGAAAAGACCATTTTTCACCAAAAAATACCCCGCCGATTTAGTTCAATAGCTTCCAGGTCTTTGGACCGATTGACTCGAAACTTCTCCCAAACGTGCTCCTGTGCCGGCTGAACGAGACACAGCAGTCCCCGTTGGATTCGGGTGGAATTTGTATTTTTGGTGAATATTTTAGTGAAAGGGGCCATTTTAAATGAGGCTGGCTTAAGGCTGCTGTTAGGGCTAGGGTTAGGGTTAAGGGGCTGGGGTTTCGGACCACGGTCGTCTTTTGACCGATTGACTCGAAATTGATCACGCATGTCCTCCTCACCGGTGGAATGAGGCTCGCCAGTTTTGGTCGGATTCTGGTGGAATTTGTATTTTACATGAATATTTTAAAGGAAAAGCGGCCATTTTTCCTCAAAACCTCGGCCGATTTTTTCAATAGCTTCCAGGTCTTTGGACCGATTGACTCGAAATTTCCCCCAAACGTGCTCCTGTACCGGCTGAACGAGACACAGCAGTCCCCGTTGGATTCGGGTGAAATTTGTATTTTTGGTGAATATTTTAGTCAGAGGGACAATCTCTCATGAGGCCTGGCTTAAGGCTGAGGCTAGGGTTAGGGTTAGGGTTAGGGTTAGTGATTGGCTGGACCGATTGACCCGAAATCGATCAGGCATGTCCTCCTCACTGGTGTAAGCAGGGTCGCCAGTTTTGGTTGGATTCCGGTGGAATTTGTATTTTACATGAATATTTTAAAGAAAAGACCATTTTTCACCAAAAAATACCCCGCCGATTTAGTTCAATAGCTTCCAGGTCTTTGGACCGATTGACTCGAAACTTCTCCCAAACGTGCTCCTGTGCCGGCTGAACGAGACACAGCAGTCCCCGTTGGATTCGGGTGGAATTTGTATTTTTGGTGAATATTTTAGTGAAAGGGGCCATTTTAAATGAGGCTGGCTTAAGGCTGCTGTTAGGGCTAGGGTTAGGGTTAAGGGGCTGGGGTTTCGGACCACGGTCGTCTTTTGACCGATTGACTCGAAATTGATCACGCATGACCTCCTCACCGGTGGAATGAGGCTCGCCAGTTTTGGTCGGATTCTGGTGGAATTTGTATTTTACATGAATATTTTAAAGGAAAAGCGGCCATTTTTCCTCAAAACCTCGGCCGATTTTTTCAATAGCTTCCAGGTCTTTGGACCGATTGACTCGAAATTTCCCCCAAACGTGCTCCTGTACCGGCTGAACGAGACACAGCAGTCCCCGTTGGATTCGGGTGAAATTTGTATTTTTGGTGAATATTTTAGTCAGAGGGACAATCTCTCATGAGGCCTGGCTTAAGGCTGAGGCTAGGGTTAGGGTTAGGGTTAGGGTTAGTGATTGGCTGGACCGATTGACCCGAAATCGATCAGGCATGTCCTCCTCACTGGTGTAAGCAGGGTCGCCAGTTTTGGTTGGATTCCGGTGGAATTTGTATTTTACATGAATATATTAAAGAAAAGACCATTTTTCACGAAAAAATACCCCGCCGATTTAGTTCAATAGCTTCCAGGTCTTTGGACCGATTGACTCGAAACTTCTCCCAAACGTGCTCCTGTGCCGGCTGAACGAGACACAGCAGTCCCCGTTGGATTCGGGTGGAATTTGTATTTTTGGTGAATATTTTAGTGAAAGGGGCCATTTTAAATGAGGCTGGCTTAAGGCTGCTGTTAGGGCTAGGGTTAGGGTTAAGGGGCTGGGGTTTCGGACCACGGTCGTCTTTTGACCGATTGACTCGAAATTGATCACGCATGACCTCCTCACCGGTGGAATGAGGCTCGCCAGTTTTGGTCGGATTCTGGTGGAATTTGTATTTTACATGAATATTTTAAAGGAAAAGCGGCCATTTTTCCTCAAAACCTCGGCCGATTTTTTCAATAGCTTCCAGGTCTTTGGACCGATTGACTCGAAATTTCCCCCAAACGTGCTCCTGTACCGGCTGAACGAGACACAGCAGTCCCCGTTGGATTCGGGTGAAATTTGTATTTTTGGTGAATATTTTAGTCAGAGGGACAATCTCTCATGAGGCCTGGCTTAAGGCTGAGGCTAGGGTTAGGGTTAGGGTTAGGGTTAGTGATTGGCTGGACCGATTGACCCGAAATCGATCAGGCATGTCCTCCTCACTGGTGTAAGCAGGGTCGCCAGTTTTGGTTGGATTCCGGTGGAATTTGTATTTTACATGAATATATTAAAGAAAAGACCATTTTTCACGAAAAAATACCCCGCCGATTTAGTTCAATAGCTTCCAGGTCTTTGGACCGATTGACTCGAAATTTCCCCCAAATGTGCTCCTGTACCGGCTGAACGAGACACAGCAGTCCCCGTTGGATTCGGGTGAAATTTGTATTTTTGGTGAATATTTTAGTCAGAGGGACAATCTCTCATGAGGCCTGGCTTAAGGCTGAGGCTAGGGTTAGGGTTAGGGTTAGGGTTAGTGATTGGCTGGACCGATTGACCCGAAATCGATCAGGCATGTCCTCCTCACTGGTGTAAGCAGGGTCGCCAGTTTTGGTTGGATTCCGGTGGAATTTGTATTTTACATGAATATTTTAAAGAAAAGACCATTTTTCACCAAAAAATACCCCGCCGATTTAGTTCAATAGCTTCCAGGTCTTTGGACCGATTGACTCGAAACTTCTCCCAAACGTGCTCCTGTGCCGGCTGAACGAGACACAGCAGTCCCCGTTGGATTCGGGTGGAATTTGTATTTTTGGTGAATATTTTAGTGAAAGGGGCCATTTTAAATGAGGCTGGCTTAAGGCTGCTGTTAGGGCTAGGGTTAGGGTTAAGGGGCTGGGGTTTCGGACCACGGTCGTCTTTTGACCGATTGACTCGAAATTGATCACGCATGTCCTCCTCACCGGTGGAATGAGGCTCGCCAGTTTTGGTCGGATTCTGGTGGAATTTGTATTTTACATGAATATTTTAAAGGAAAAGCGGCCATTTTTCCTCAAAACCTCGGCCGATTTTTTCAATAGCTTCCAGGTCTTTGGACCGATTGACTCGAAATTTCCCCCAAACGTGCTCCTGTACCGGCTGAACGAGACACAGCAGTCCCCGTTGGATTCGGGTGAAATTTGTATTTTTGGTGAATATTTTAGTCAGAGGGACAATCTCTCATGAGGCCTGGCTTAAGGCTGAGGCTAGGGTTAGGGTTAGGGTTAGGGTTAGTGATTGGCTGGACCGATTGACCCGAAATCGATCAGGCATGTCCTCCTCACTGGTGTAAGCAGGGTCGCCAGTTTTGGTTGGATTCCGGTGGAATTTGTATTTTACATGAATATTTTAAAGAAAAGACCATTTTTCACCAAAAAATACCCCGCCGATTTAGTTCAATAGCTTCCAGGTCTTTGGACCGATTGACTCGAAACTTCTCCCAAACGTGCTCCTGTGCCGGCTGAACGAGACACAGCAGTCCCCGTTGGATTCGGGTGGAATTTGTATTTTTGGTGAATATTTTAGTGAAAGGGGCCATTTTAAATGAGGCTGGCTTAAGGCTGCTGTTAGGGCTAGGGTTAGGGTTAAGGGGCTGGGGTTTCGGACCACGGTCGTCTTTTGACCGATTGACTCGAAATTGATCACGCATGACCTCCTCACCGGTGGAATGAGGCTCGCCAGTTTTGGTCGGATTCTGGTGGAATTTGTATTTTACATGAATATTTTAAAGGAAAAGCGGCCATTTTTCCTCAAAACCTCGGCCGATTTTTTCAATAGCTTCCAGGTCTTTGGACCGATTGACTCGAAATTTCCCCCAAACGTGCTCCTGTACCGGCTGAACGAGACACAGCAGTCCCCGTTGGATTCGGGTGAAATTTGTATTTTTGGTGAATATTTTAGTCAGAGGGACAATCTCTCATGAGGCCTGGCTTAAGGCTGAGGCTAGGGTTAGGGTTAGGGTTAGGGTTAGTGATTGGCTGGACCGATTGACCCGAAATCGATCAGGCATGTCCTCCTCACTGGTGTAAGCAGGGTCGCCAGTTTTGGTTGGATTCCGGTGGAATTTGTATTTTACATGAATATATTAAAGAAAAGACCATTTTTCACGAAAAAATACCCCGCCGATTTAGTTCAATAGCTTCCAGGTCTTTGGACCGATTGACTCGAAACTTCTCCCAAACGTGCTCCTGTGCCGGCTGAACGAGACACAGCAGTCCCCGTTGGATTCGGGTGGAATTTGTATTTTTGGTGAATATTTTAGTGAAAGGGGCCATTTTAAATGAGGCTGGCTTAAGGCTGCTGTTAGGGCTAGGGTTAGGGTTAAGGGGCTGGGGTTTCGGACCACGGTCGTCTTTTGACCGATTGACTCGAAATTGATCACGCATGACCTCCTCACCGGTGGAATGAGGCTCGCCAGTTTTGGTCGGATTCTGGTGGAATTTGTATTTTACATGAATATTTTAAAGGAAAAGCGGCCATTTTTCCTCAAAACCTCGGCCGATTTTTTCAATAGCTTCCAGGTCTTTGGACCGATTGACTCGAAATTTCCCCCAAACGTGCTCCTGTACCGGCTGAACGAGACACAGCAGTCCCCGTTGGATTCGGGTGAAATTTGTATTTTTGGTGAATATTTTAGTCAGAGGGACAATCTCTCATGAGGCCTGGCTTAAGGCTGAGGCTAGGGTTAGGGTTAGGGTTAGGGTTAGTGATTGGCTGGACCGATTGACCCGAAATCGATCAGGCATGTCCTCCTCACTGGTGTAAGCAGGGTCGCCAGTTTTGGTTGGATTCCGGTGGAATTTGTATTTTACATGAATATATTAAAGAAAAGACCATTTTTCACGAAAAAATACCCCGCCGATTTAGTTCAATAGCTTCCAGGTCTTTGGACCGATTGACTCGAAACTTCTCCCAAACGTGCTCCTGTGCCGGCTGAACGAGACACAGCTGTCCCCGTTGGATTCGGGTGGAATTTGTATTTTTGGTGAATATTTTAGTGAAAGGGGCCATTTTAAATGAGGCTGGCTTAAGGCTGCTGTTAGGGCTAGGGTTAGGGTTAAGGGGCTGGGGTTTCGGACCACGGTCGTCTTTTGACCGATTGACTCGAAATTGATCACGCATGACCTCCTCACCGGTGGAATGAGGCTCGCCAGTTTTGGTCGGATTCTGGTGGAATTTGTATTTTACATGAATATTTTAAAGGAAAAGCGGCCATTTTTCCTCAAAACCTCGGCCGATTTTTTCAATAGCTTCCAGGTCTTTGGACCGATTGACTCGAAATTTCCCCCAAATGTGCTCCTGTACCGGCTGAACGAGACACAGCAGTCCCCGTTGGATTCGGGTGAAATTTGTATTTTTGGTGAATATTTTAGTCAGAGGGACAATCTCTCATGAGGCCTGGCTTAAGGCTGAGGCTAGGGTTAGGGTTAGGGTTAGGGTTAGTGATTGGCTGGACCGATTGACCCGAAATCGATCAGGCATGTCCTCCTCACTGGTGTAAGCAGGGTCGCCAGTTTTGGTTGGATTCCGGTGGAATTTGTATTTTACATGAATATTTTAAAGAAAAGACCATTTTTCACCAAAAAATACCCCGCCGATTTAGTTCAATAGCTTCCAGGTCTTTGGACCGATTGACTCGAAACTTCTCCCAAACGTGCTCCTGTGCCGGCTGAACGAGACACAGCAGTCCCCGTTGGATTCGGGTGGAATTTGTATTTTTGGTGAATATTTTAGTGAAAGGGGCCATTTTAAATGAGGCTGGCTTAAGGCTGCTGTTAGGGCTAGGGTTAGGGTTAAGGGGCTGGGGTTTCGGACCACGGTCGTCTTTTGACCGATTGACTCGAAATTGATCACGCATGTCCTCCTCACCGGTGGAATGAGGCTCGCCAGTTTTGGTCGGATTCTGGTGGAATTTGTATTTTACATGAATATTTTAAAGGAAAAGCGGCCATTTTTCCTCAAAACCTCGGCCGATTTTTTCAATAGCTTCCAGGTCTTTGGACCGATTGACTCGAAATTTCCCCCAAACGTGCTCCTGTACCGGCTGAACGAGACACAGCAGTCCCCGTTGGATTCGGGTGAAATTTGTATTTTTGGTGAATATTTTAGTCAGAGGGACAATCTCTCATGAGGCCTGGCTTAAGGCTGAGGCTGAGGCTAGGGTTAGGGTTAGGGTTAGGGTTAGTGATTGGCTGGACCGATTGACCCGAAATCGATCAGGCATGTCCTCCTCACTGGTGTAAGCAGGGTCGCCAGTTTTGGTTGGATTCCGGTGGAATTTGTATTTTACATGAATATTTTAAAGAAAAGACCATTTTTCACCAAAAAATACCCCGCCGATTTAGTTCAATAGCTTCCAGGTCTTTGGACCGATTGACTCGAAACTTCTCCCAAACGTGCTCCTGTGCCGGCTGAACGAGACACAGCAGTCCCCGTTGGATTCGGGTGGAATTTGTATTTTTGGTGAATATTTTAGTGAAAGGGGCCATTTTAAATGAGGCTGGCTTAAGGCTGCTGTTAGGGCTAGGGTTAGGGTTAAGGGGCTGGGGTTTCGGACCACGGTCGTCTTTTGACCGATTGACTCGAAATTGATCACGCATGACCTCCTCACCGGTGGAATGAGGCTCGCCAGTTTTGGTCGGATTCTGGTGGAATTTGTATTTTACATGAATATTTTAAAGGAAAAGCGGCCATTTTTCCTCAAAACCTCGGCCGATTTTTTCAATAGCTTCCAGGTCTTTGGACCGATTGACTCGAAATTTCCCCCAAACGTGCTCCTGTACCGGCTGAACGAGACACAGCAGTCCCCGTTGGATTCGGGTGAAATTTGTATTTTTGGTGAATATTTTAGTCAGAGGGACAATCTCTCATGAGGCCTGGCTTAAGGCTGAGGCTAGGGTTAGGGTTAGGGTTAGGGTTAGTGATTGGCTGGACCGATTGACCCGAAATCGATCAGGCATGTCCTCCTCACTGGTGTAAGCAGGGTCGCCAGTTTTGGTTGGATTCCGGTGGAATTTGTATTTTACATGAATATTTTAAAGAAAAGACCATTTTTCACCAAAAAATACCCCGCCGATTTAGTTCAATAGCTTCCAGGTCTTTGGACCGATTGACTCGAAACTTCTCCCAAACGTGCTCCTGTGCCGGCTGAACGAGACACAGCAGTCCCCGTTGGATTCGGGTGGAATTTGTATTTTTGGTGAATATTTTAGTGAAAGGGGCCATTTTAAATGAGGCTGGCTTAAGGCTGCTGTTAGGGCTAGGGTTAGGGTTAAGGGGCTGGGGTTTCGGACCACGGTCGTCTTTTGACCGATTGACTCGAAATTGATCACGCATGACCTCCTCACCGGTGGAATGAGGCTCGCCAGTTTTGGTCGGATTCTGGTGGAATTTGTATTTTACATGAATATTTTAAAGGAAAAGCGGCCATTTTTCCTCAAAACCTCGGCCGATTTTTTCAATAGCTTCCAGGTCTTTGGACCGATTGACTCGAAATTTCCCCCAAACGTGCTCCTGTACCGGCTGAACGAGACACAGCAGTCCCCGTTGGATTCGGGTGAAATTTGTATTTTTGGTGAATATTTTAGTCAGAGGGACAATCTCTCATGAGGCCTGGCTTAAGCCTGAGGCTAGGGTTAGGGTTAGGGTTAGGGTTAGTGATTGGCTGGACCGATTGACCCGAAATCGATCAGGCATGTCCTCCTCACTGGTGTAAGCAGGGTCGCCAGTTTTGGTTGGATTCCGGTGGAATTTGTATTTTACATGAATATATTAAAGAAAAGACCATTTTTCACGAAAAAATACCCCGCCGATTTAGTTCAATAGCTTCCAGGTCTTTGGACCGATTGACTCGAAACTTCTCCCAAACGTGCTCCTGTGCCGGCTGAACGAGACACAGCAGTCCCCGTTGGATTCGGGTGGAATTTGTATTTTTGGTGAATATTTTAGTGAAAGGGGCCATTTTAAATGAGGCTGGCTTAAGGCTGCTGTTAGGGCTAGGGTTAGGGTTAAGGGGCTGGGGTTTCGGACCACGGTCGTCTTTTGACCGATTGACTCGAAATTGATCACGCATGACCTCCTCACCGGTGGAATGAGGCTCGCCAGTTTTGGTCGGATTCTGGTGGAATTTGTATTTTACATGAATATTTTAAAGGAAAAGCGGCCATTTTTCCTCAAAACCTCGGCCGATTTTTTCAATAGCTTCCAGGTCTTTGGACCGATTGACTCGAAATTTCCCCCAAACGTGCTCCTGTACCGGCTGAACGAGACACAGCAGTCCCCGTTGGATTCGGGTGAAATTTGTATTTTTGGTGAATATTTTAGTCAGAGGGACAATCTCTCATGAGGCCTGGCTTAAGGCTGAGGCTAGGGTTAGGGTTAGGGTTAGGGTTAGTGATTGGCTGGACCGATTGACCCGAAATCGATCAGGCATGTCCTCCTCACTGGTGTAAGCAGGGTCGCCAGTTTTGGTTGGATTCCGGTGGAATTTGTATTTTACATGAATATTTTAAAGAAAAGACCATTTTTCACCAAAAAATACCCCGCCGATTTAGTTCAATAGCTTCCAGGTCTTTGGACCGATTGACTCGAAACTTCTCCCAAACGTGCTCCTGTGCCGGCTGAACGAGACACAGCAGTCCCCGTTGGATTCGGGTGGAATTTGTATTTTTGGTGAATATTTTAGTGAAAGGGGCCATTTTAAATGAGGCTGGCTTAAGGCTGCTGTTAGGGCTAGGGTTAGGGTTAAGGGGCTGGGGTTTCGGACCACGGTCGTCTTTTGACCGATTGACTCGAAATTGATCACGCATGTCCTCCTCACCGGTGGAATGAGGCTCGCCAGTTTTGGTCGGATTCTGGTGGAATTTGTATTTTACATGAATATTTTAAAGGAAAAGCGGCCATTTTTCCTCAAAACCTCGGCCGATTTTTTCAATAGCTTCCAGGTCTTTGGACCGATTGACTCGAAATTTCCCCCAAACGTGCTCCTGTACCGGCTGAACGAGACACAGCAGTCCCCGTTGGATTCGGGTGAAATTTGTATTTTTGGTGAATATTTTAGTCAGAGGGACAATCTCTCATGAGGCCTGGCTTAAGGCTGAGGCTAGGGTTAGGGTTAGGGTTAGGGTTAGTGATTGGCTGGACCGATTGACCCGAAATCGATCAGGCATGTCCTCCTCACTGGTGTAAGCAGGGTCGCCAGTTTTGGTTGGATTCCGGTGGAATTTGTATTTTACATGAATATATTAAAGAAAAGACCATTTTTCACGAAAAAATACCCCGCCGATTTAGTTCAATAGCTTCCAGGTCTTTGGACCGATTGACTCGAAACTTCTCCCAAACGTGCTCCTGTGCCGGCTGAACGAGACACAGCAGTCCCCGTTGGATTCGGGTGGAATTTGTATTTTTGGTGAATATTTTAGTGAAAGGGGCCATTTTAAATGAGGCTGGCTTAAGGCTGCTGTTAGGGCTAGGGTTAGGGTTAAGGGGCTGGGGTTTCGGACCACGGTCGTCTTTTGACCGATTGACTCGAAATTGATCACGCATGACCTCCTCACCGGTGGAATGAGGCTCGCCAGTTTTGGTCGGATTCTGGTGGAATTTGTATTTTACATGAATATTTTAAAGGAAAAGCGGCCATTTTTCCTCAAAACCTCGGCCGATTTTTTCAATAGCTTCCAGGTCTTTGGACCGATTGACTCGAAATTTCCCCCAAACGTGCTCCTGTACCGGCTGAACGAGACACAGCAGTCCCCGTTGGATTCGGGTGAAATTTGTATTTTTGGTGAATATTTTAGTCAGAGGGACAATCTCTCATGAGGCCTGGCTTAAGGCTGAGGCTAGGGTTAGGGTTAGGGTTAGGGTTAGTGATTGGCTGGACCGATTGACCCGAAATCGATCAGGCATGTCCTCCTCACTGGTGTAAGCAGGGTCGCCAGTTTTGGTTGGATTCCGGTGGAATTTGTATTTTACATGAATATATTAAAGAAAAGACCATTTTTCACGAAAAAATACCCCGCCGATTTAGTTCAATAGCTTCCAGGTCTTTGGACCGATTGACTCGAAACTTCTCCCAAACGTGCTCCTGTGCCGGCTGAACGAGACACAGCAGTCCCCGTTGGATTCGGGTGGAATTTGTATTTTTGGTGAATATTTTAGTGAAAGGGGCCATTTTAAATGAGGCTGGCTTAAGGCTGCTGTTAGGGCTAGGGTTAGGGTTAAGGGGCTGGGGTTTCGGACCACGGTCGTCTTTTGACCGATTGACTCGAAATTGATCACGCATGACCTCCTCACCGGTGGAATGAGGCTCGCCAGTTTTGGTCGGATTCTGGTGGAATTTGTATTTTACATGAATATTTTAAAGGAAAAGCGGCCATTTTTCCTCAAAACCTCGGCCGATTTTTTCAATAGCTTCCAGGTCTTTGGACCGATTGACTCGAAATTTCCCCCAAACGTGCTCCTGTACCGGCTGAACGAGACACAGCAGTCCCCGTTGGATTCGGGTGAAATTTGTATTTTTGGTGAATATTTTAGTCAGAGGGACAATCTCTCATGAGGCCTGGCTTAAGGCTGAGGCTAGGGTTAGGGTTAGGGTTAGGGTTAGTGATTGGCTGGACCGATTGACCCGAAATCGATCAGGCATGTCCTCCTCACTGGTGTAAGCAGGGTCGCCAGTTTTGGTTGGATTCCGGTGGAATTTGTATTTTACATGAATATTTTAAAGAAAAGACCATTTTTCACGAAAAAATACCCCGCCGATTTAGTTCAATAGCTTCCAGGTCTTTGGACCGATTGACTCGAAACTTCTCCCAAACGTGCTCCTGTGCCGGCTGAACGAGACACAGCAGTCCCCGTTGGATTCGGGTGGAATTTGTATTTTTGGTGAATATTTTAGTGAAAGGGGCCATTTTAAATGAGGCTGGCTTAAGGCTGCTGTTAGGGCTAGGGTTAGGGTTAAGGGGCTGGGGTTTCGGACCACGGTCGTCTTTTGACCGATTGACTCGAAATTGATCACGCATGTCCTCCTCACCGGTGGAATGAGGCTCGCCAGTTTTGGTCGGATTCTGGTGGAATTTGTATTTTACATGAATATTTTAAAGGAAAAGCGGCCATTTTTCCTCAAAACCTCGGCCGATTTTTTCAATAGCTTCCAGGTCTTTGGACCGATTGACTCGAAATTTCCCCCAAACGTGCTCCTGTACCGGCTGAACGAGACACAGCAGTCCCCGTTGGATTCGGGTGAAATTTGTATTTTTGGTGAATATTTTAGTCAGAGGGACAATCTCTCATGAGGCCTGGCTTAAGGCTGAGGCTAGGGTTAGGGTTAGGGTTAGGGTTAGTGATTGGCTGGACCGATTGACCCGAAATCGATCAGGCATGTCCTCCTCACTGGTGTAAGCAGGGTCGCCAGTTTTGGTTGGATTCCGGTGGAATTTGTATTTTACATGAATATTTTAAAGAAAAGACCATTTTTCACCAAAAAATACCCCGCCGATTTAGTTCAATAGCTTCCAGGTCTTTGGACCGATTGACTCGAAACTTCTCCCAAACGTGCTCCTGTGCCGGCTGAACGAGACACAGCAGTCCCCGTTGGATTCGGGTGGAATTTGTATTTTTGGTGAATATTTTAGTGAAAGGGGCCATTTTAAATGAGGCTGGCTTAAGGCTGCTGTTAGGGCTAGGGTTAGGGTTAAGGGGCTGGGGTTTCGGACCACGGTCGTCTTTTGACCGATTGACTCGAAATTGATCACGCATGACCTCCTCACCGGTGGAATGAGGCTCGCCAGTTTTGGTCGGATTCTGGTGGAATTTGTATTTTACATGAATATTTTAAAGGAAAAGCGGCCATTTTTCCTCAAAACCTCGGCCGATTTTTTCAATAGCTTCCAGGTCTTTGGACCGATTGACTCGAAATTTCCCCCAAACGTGCTCCTGTACCGGCTGAACGAGACACAGCAGTCCCCGTTGGATTCGGGTGAAATTTGTATTTTTGGTGAATATTTTAGTCAGAGGGACAATCTCTCATGAGGCCTGGCTTAAGGCTGAGGCTAGGGTTAGGGTTAGGGTTAGGGTTAGTGATTGGCTGGACCGATTGACCCGAAATCGATCAGGCATGTCCTCCTCACTGGTGTAAGCAGGGTCGCCAGTTTTGGTTGGATTCCGGTGGAATTTGTATTTTACATGAATATATTAAAGAAAAGACCATTTTTCACGAAAAAATACCCCGCCGATTTAGTTCAATAGCTTCCAGGTCTTTGGACCGATTGACTCGAAACTTCTCCCAAACGTGCTCCTGTGCCGGCTGAACGAGACACAGCAGTCCCCGTTGGATTCGGGTGGAATTTGTATTTTTGGTGAATATTTTAGTGAAAGGGGCCATTTTAAATGAGGCTGGCTTAAGGCTGCTGTTAGGGCTAGGGTTAGGGTTAAGGGGCTGGGGTTTCGGACCACGGTCGTCTTTTGACCGATTGACTCGAAATTGATCACGCATGACCTCCTCACCGGTGGAATGAGGCTCGCCAGTTTTGGTCGGATTCTGGTGGAATTTGTATTTTACATGAATATTTTAAAGGAAAAGCGGCCATTTTTCCTCAAAACCTCGGCCGATTTTTTCAATAGCTTCCAGGTCTTTGGACCGATTGACTCGAAATTTCCCCCAAACGTGCTCCTGTACCGGCTGAACGAGACACAGCAGTCCCCGTTGGATTCGGGTGAAATTTGTATTTTTGGTGAATATTTTAGTCAGAGGGACAATCTCTCATGAGGCCTGGCTTAAGGCTGAGGCTAGGGTTAGGGTTAGGGTTAGGGTTAGTGATTGGCTGGACCGATTGACCCGAAATCGATCAGGCATGTCCTCCTCACTGGTGTAAGCAGGGTCGCCAGTTTTGGTTGGATTCCGGTGGAATTTGTATTTTACATGAATATATTAAAGAAAAGACCATTTTTCACGAAAAAATACCCCGCCGATTTAGTTCAATAGCTTCCAGGTCTTTGGACCGATTGACTCGAAACTTCTCCCAAACGTGCTCCTGTGCCGGCTGAACGAGACACAGCAGTCCCCGTTGGATTCGGGTGGAATTTGTATTTTTGGTGAATATTTTAGTGAAAGGGGCCATTTTAAATGAGGCTGGCTTAAGGCTGCTGTTAGGGCTAGGGTTAGGGTTAAGGGGCTGGGGTTTCGGACCACGGTCGTCTTTTGACCGATTGACTCGAAATTGATCACGCATGACCTCCTCACCGGTGGAATGAGGCTCGCCAGTTTTGGTCGGATTCTGGTGGAATTTGTATTTTACATGAATATTTTAAAGGAAAAGCGGCCATTTTTCCTCAAAACCTCGGCCGATTTTTTCAATAGCTTCCAGGTCTTTGGACCGATTGACTCGAAATTTCCCCCAAACGTGCTCCTGTACCGGCTGAACGAGACACAGCAGTCCCCGTTGGATTCGGGTGAAATTTGTATTTTTGGTGAATATTTTAGTCAGAGGGACAATCTCTCATGAGGCCTGGCTTAAGGCTGAGGCTAGGGTTAGGGTTAGGGTTAGGGTTAGTGATTGGCTGGACCGATTGACCCGAAATCGATCAGGCATGTCCTCCTCACTGGTGTAAGCAGGGTCGCCAGTTTTGGTTGGATTCCGGTGGAATTTGTATTTTACATGAATATTTTAAAGAAAAGACCATTTTTCACGAAAAAATACCCCGCCGATTTAGTTCAATAGCTTCCAGGTCTTTGGACCGATTGACTCGAAACTTCTCCCAAACGTGCTCCTGTGCCGGCTGAACGAGACACAGCAGTCCCCGTTGGATTCGGGTGGAATTTGTATTTTTGGTGAATATTTTAGTGAAAGGGGCCATTTTAAATGAGGCTGGCTTAAGGCTGCTGTTAGGGCTAGGGTTAGGGTTAAGGGGCTGGGGTTTCGGACCACGGTCGTCTTTTGACCGATTGACTCGAAATTGATCACGCATGTCCTCCTCACCGGTGGAATGAGGCTCGCCAGTTTTGGTCGGATTCTGGTGGAATTTGTATTTTACATGAATATTTTAAAGGAAAAGCGGCCATTTTTCCTCAAAACCTCGGCCGATTTTTTCAATAGCTTCCAGGTCTTTGGACCGATTGACTCGAAATTTCCCCCAAACGTGCTCCTGTACCGGCTGAACGAGACACAGCAGTCCCCGTTGGATTCGGGTGAAATTTGTATTTTTGGTGAATATTTTAGTCAGAGGGACAATCTCTCATGAGGCCTGGCTTAAGGCTGAGGCTAGGGTTAGGGTTAGGGTTAGGGTTAGTGATTGGCTGGACCGATTGACCCGAAATCGATCAGGCATGTCCTCCTCACTGGTGTAAGCAGGGTCGCCAGTTTTGGTTGGATTCCGGTGGAATTTGTATTTTACATGAATATTTTAAAGAAAAGACCATTTTTCACCAAAAAATACCCCGCCGATTTAGTTCAATAGCTTCCAGGTCTTTGGACCGATTGACTCGAAACTTCTCCCAAACGTGCTCCTGTGCCGGCTGAACGAGACACAGCAGTCCCCGTTGGATTCGGGTGGAATTTGTATTTTTGGTGAATATTTTAGTGAAAGGGGCCATTTTAAATGAGGCTGGCTTAAGGCTGCTGTTAGGGCTAGGGTTAGGGTTAAGGGGCTGGGGTTTCGGACCACGGTCGTCTTTTGACCGATTGACTCGAAATTGATCACGCATGACCTCCTCACCGGTGGAATGAGGCTCGCCAGTTTTGGTCGGATTCTGGTGGAATTTGTATTTTACATGAATATTTTAAAGGAAAAGCGGCCATTTTTCCTCAAAACCTCGGCCGATTTTTTCAATAGCTTCCAGGTCTTTGGACCGATTGACTCGAAATTTCCCCCAAACGTGCTCCTGTACCGGCTGAACGAGACACAGCAGTCCCCGTTGGATTCGGGTGAAATTTGTATTTTTGGTGAATATTTTAGTCAGAGGGACAATCTCTCATGAGGCCTGGCTTAAGGCTGAGGCTAGGGTTAGGGTTAGGGTTAGGGTTAGTGATTGGCTGGACCGATTGACCCGAAATCGATCAGGCATGTCCTCCTCACTGGTGTAAGCAGGGTCGCCAGTTTTGGTTGGATTCCGGTGGAATTTGTATTTTACATGAATATATTAAAGAAAAGACCATTTTTCACGAAAAAATACCCCGCCGATTTAGTTCAATAGCTTCCAGGTCTTTGGACCGATTGACTCGAAACTTCTCCCAAACGTGCTCCTGTGCCGGCTGAACGAGACACAGCAGTCCCCGTTGGATTCGGGTGGAATTTGTATTTTTGGTGAATATTTTAGTGAAAGGGGCCATTTTAAATGAGGCTGGCTTAAGGCTGCTGTTAGGGCTAGGGTTAGGGTTAAGGGGCTGGGGTTTCGGACCACGGTCGTCTTTTGACCGATTGACTCGAAATTGATCACGCATGACCTCCTCACCGGTGGAATGAGGCTCGCCAGTTTTGGTCGGATTCTGGTGGAATTTGTATTTTACATGAATATTTTAAAGGAAAAGCGGCCATTTTTCCTCAAAACCTCGGCCGATTTTTTCAATAGCTTCCAGGTCTTTGGACCGATTGACTCGAAATTTCCCCCAAACGTGCTCCTGTACCGGCTGAACGAGACACAGCAGTCCCCGTTGGATTCGGGTGAAATTTGTATTTTTGGTGAATATTTTAGTCAGAGGGACAATCTCTCATGAGGCCTGGCTTAAGGCTGAGGCTAGGGTTAGGGTTAGGGTTAGGGTTAGTGATTGGCTGGACCGATTGACCCGAAATCGATCAGGCATGTCCTCCTCACTGGTGTAAGCAGGGTCGCCAGTTTTGGTTGGATTCCGGTGGAATTTGTATTTTACATGAATATATTAAAGAAAAGACCATTTTTCACGAAAAAATACCCCGCCGATTTAGTTCAATAGCTTCCAGGTCTTTGGACCGATTGACTCGAAACTTCTCCCAAACGTGCTCCTGTGCCGGCTGAACGAGACACAGCAGTCCCCGTTGGATTCGGGTGGAATTTGTATTTTTGGTGAATATTTTAGTGAAAGGGGCCATTTTAAATGAGGCTGGCTTAAGGCTGCTGTTAGGGCTAGGGTTAGGGTTAAGGGGCTGGGGTTTCGGACCACGGTCGTCTTTTGACCGATTGACTCGAAATTGATCACGCATGACCTCCTCACCGGTGGAATGAGGCTCGCCAGTTTTGGTCGGATTCTGGTGGAATTTGTATTTTACATGAATATTTTAAAGGAAAAGCGGCCATTTTTCCTCAAAACCTCGGCCGATTTTTTCAATAGCTTCCAGGTCTTTGGACCGATTGACTCGAAATTTCCCCCAAACGTGCTCCTGTACCGGCTGAACGAGACACAGCAGTCCCCGTTGGATTCGGGTGAAATTTGTATTTTTGGTGAATATTTTAGTCAGAGGGACAATCTCTCATGAGGCCTGGCTTAAGGCTGAGGCTAGGGTTAGGGTTAGGGTTAGGGTTAGTGATTGGCTGGACCGATTGACCCGAAATCGATCAGGCATGTCCTCCTCACTGGTGTAAGCAGGGTCGCCAGTTTTGGTTGGATTCCGGTGGAATTTGTATTTTACATGAATATTTTAAAGAAAAGACCATTTTTCACGAAAAAATACCCCGCCGATTTAGTTCAATAGCTTCCAGGTCTTTGGACCGATTGACTCGAAACTTCTCCCAAACGTGCTCCTGTGCCGGCTGAACGAGACACAGCAGTCCCCGTTGGATTCGGGTGGAATTTGTATTTTTGGTGAATATTTTAGTGAAAGGGGCCATTTTAAATGAGGCTGGCTTAAGGCTGCTGTTAGGGCTAGGGTTAGGGTTAAGGGGCTGGGGTTTCGGACCACGGTCGTCTTTTGACCGATTGACTCGAAATTGATCACGCATGTCCTCCTCACCGGTGGAATGAGGCTCGCCAGTTTTGGTCGGATTCTGGTGGAATTTGTATTTTACATGAATATTTTAAAGGAAAAGCGGCCATTTTTCCTCAAAACCTCGGCCGATTTTTTCAATAGCTTCCAGGTCTTTGGACCGATTGACTCGAAATTTCCCCCAAACGTGCTCCTGTACCGGCTGAACGAGACACAGCAGTCCCCGTTGGATTCGGGTGAAATTTGTATTTTTGGTGAATATTTTAGTCAGAGGGACAATCTCTCATGAGGCCTGGCTTAAGGCTGAGGCTAGGGTTAGGGTTAGGGTTAGGGTTAGTGATTGGCTGGACCGATTGACCCGAAATCGATCAGGCATGTCCTCCTCACTGGTGTAAGCAGGGTCGCCAGTTTTGGTTGGATTCCGGTGGAATTTGTATTTTACATGAATATTTTAAAGAAAAGACCATTTTTCACCAAAAAATACCCCGCCGATTTAGTTCAATAGCTTCCAGGTCTTTGGACCGATTGACTCGAAACTTCTCCCAAACGTGCTCCTGTGCCGGCTGAACGAGACACAGCAGTCCCCGTTGGATTCGGGTGGAATTTGTATTTTTGGTGAATATTTTAGTGAAAGGGGCCATTTTAAATGAGGCTGGCTTAAGGCTGCTGTTAGGGCTAGGGTTAGGGTTAAGGGGCTGGGGTTTCGGACCACGGTCGTCTTTTGACCGATTGACTCGAAATTGATCACGCATGACCTCCTCACCGGTGGAATGAGGCTCGCCAGTTTTGGTCGGATTCTGGTGGAATTTGTATTTTACATGAATATTTTAAAGGAAAAGCGGCCATTTTTCCTCAAAACCTCGGCCGATTTTTTCAATAGCTTCCAGGTCTTTGGACCGATTGACTCGAAATTTCCCCCAAACGTGCTCCTGTACCGGCTGAACGAGACACAGCAGTCCCCGTTGGATTCGGGTGAAATTTGTATTTTTGGTGAATATTTTAGTCAGAGGGACAATCTCTCATGAGGCCTGGCTTAAGGCTGAGGCTAGGGTTAGGGTTAGGGTTAGGGTTAGTGATTGGCTGGACCGATTGACCCGAAATCGATCAGGCATGTCCTCCTCACTGGTGTAAGCAGGGTCGCCAGTTTTGGTTGGATTCCGGTGGAATTTGTATTTTACATGAATATTTTAAAGAAAAGACCATTTTTCACCAAAAAATACCCCGCCGATTTAGTTCAATAGCTTCCAGGTCTTTGGACCGATTGACTCGAAACTTCTCCCAAACGTGCTCCTGTGCCGGCTGAACGAGACACAGCAGTCCCCGTTGGATTCGGGTGGAATTTGTATTTTTGGTGAATATTTTAGTGAAAGGGGCCATTTTAAATGAGGCTGGCTTAAGGCTGCTGTTAGGGCTAGGGTTAGGGTTAAGGGGCTGGGGTTTCGGACCACGGTCGTCTTTTGACCGATTGACTCGAAATTGATCACGCATGACCTCCTCACCGGTGGAATGAGGCTCGCCAGTTTTGGTCGGATTCTGGTGGAATTTGTATTTTACATGAATATTTTAAAGGAAAAGCGGCCATTTTTCCTCAAAACCTCGGCCGATTTTTTCAATAGCTTCCAGGTCTTTGGACCGATTGACTCGAAATTTCCCCCAAACGTGCTCCTGTACCGGCTGAACGAGACACAGCAGTCCCCGTTGGATTCGGGTGAAATTTGTATTTTTGGTGAATATTTTAGTCAGAGGGACAATCTCTCATGAGGCCTGGCTTAAGGCTGAGGCTAGGGTTAGGGTTAGGGTTAGGGTTAGTGATTGGCTGGACCGATTGACCCGAAATCGATCAGGCATGTCCTCCTCACTGGTGTAAGCAGGGTCGCCAGTTTTGGTTGGATTCCGGTGGAATTTGTATTTTACATGAATATATTAAAGAAAAGACCATTTTTCACGAAAAAATACCCCGCCGATTTAGTTCAATAGCTTCCAGGTCTTTGGACCGATTGACTCGAAACTTCTCCCAAACGTGCTCCTGTGCCGGCTGAACGAGACACAGCAGTCCCCGTTGGATTCGGGTGGAATTTGTATTTTTGGTGAATATTTTAGTGAAAGGGGCCATTTTAAATGAGGCTGGCTTAAGGCTGCTGTTAGGGCTAGGGTTAGGGTTAAGGGGCTGGGGTTTCGGACCACGGTCGTCTTTTGACCGATTGACTCGAAATTGATCACGCATGACCTCCTCACCGGTGGGAATGAGGCTCGCCAGTTTTGGTCGGATTCTGTGGAATTTGTATTTTTACATGAATTTTTTAAAGGAAAAGCGGCCATTTTTCTCAAAACCTCGGCCGATTTTTTCAATAGCTTCCAGGTCTTTGGACCGATTGACTCGAAATTTCCCCCAAACGTGCTCCTGTACCGGCTGAACGAGACACAGCAGTCCCCGTTGGATTCGGGGTGAAATTTGTATTTTTTGGTGAATATTTTAGTCAGAGGGACAATCTCTCATGAGGCCTGGCTTAAGCTGAGGCTAGGGTTAGGGTTAGGGTTAGGGTTAGTGATTGGCTGGACCGATTGACCCGAAATCGATCAGGCATGTCCTCCTCACTGGTGTAAGCAGGGTCGCCAGTTTTGGTTGGATTCCGGTGGAATTTGTATTTTACATGAATATTTTAAAGAAAAGACCATTTTTCACGAAAAATACCCCGCCGATTTAGTTCAATAGCTTCCAGGTCTTTGGACCGATTGACTCGAAACTTCTCCCAAACGTGCTCCTGTGCCGGCTGAACGAGACACAGCAGTCCCCGTTGGATTCGGGTGGAATTTGTATTTTTGGTGAATATTTTAGTGAAAGGGGCCATTTTAAATGAGGCTGGCTTAAGGCTGCTGTTAGGGCTAGGGTTAGGGTTAAGGGGCTGGGGTTTCGGACCACGGTCGTCTTTTGACCGATTGACTCGAAATTGATCACGCATGTCCTCCTCACCGGTGGAATGAGGCTCGCCAGTTTTGGTCGGATTCTGGTGGAATTTGTATTTTACATGAATATTTTAAAGGAAAAGCGGCCATTTTTCCTCAAAACCTCGGCCGATTTTTCAATAGCTTCCAGGTCTTTGGACCGATTGACTCGAAATTTCCCCCAAACGTGCTCCTGTACCGGCTGAACGAGACACAGCAGTCCCCGTTGGATTCGGGTGAAATTTGTATTTTGGTGAATATTTAGTCAGAGGGACAATCTCTCATGAGGCCTGGCTTAAGGCTGAGGCTAGGGTTAGGGTTAGGGTTAGGGTTAGTGATTGGCTGGACCGATT